>NC_057742.1:28506428-28519745 GCF_004010195.1 Chiloscyllium plagiosum
ACACACGGATGAAAAAAACCACCATTTCAACTGGGACAACACATCTATCCTGGGACAGGCTAAGCAAAGACATGCCAGAGAATTCCTAGAGGCCTGACACTCCAACCACAACGCCATAAACAAGCACATAGATCTAGATGCCATCTATCAACCCCTCAGAAAACGAACAGAAAATGACATCACCAGAAACCCCAGGAACACTATCCAGGAGAAAGATATAAATAGAAAGCAGGAGACAACAGCTTCGCTTCACTTGGAGGTCGCCACTGATGATGTTACCTAGCCAGGTAATAAAACATCTGCATATCAAACCTATAGCTCAGCGAGCAAACCTACACCCTAAACCTCAACCTGAGCTACAAACCTTCACAAACCTTGCGAACACAGTACTCTGATTTATGGGTGCACTCATTGACTTTCCCTCCCATGGGTGGCCCTAGTAACATTAGACCCATGCCTTCCTGTCATTTCCAATAAAGAATCTCTCCCTTACTCTTGTCTAACCAGCTCAAATTGGCATATGGTTGTGCCCAGCTCCGTCTTTTCACCATGGAGAGCATATCATTAGTTAAAATGAATAAAGTTTGGGAAATCTAGTGGGGAATCTGGAGTTTTGAAAATGCCATGTGTTTAGCTGTGACTGGATCAGAGCACCGGGAATTTTACGGTGAGAGTTGTCAATCACGGCAAGTTGTTCGCTAATGCCTCATGATTCTGGAGCCTGTTGTCCATCAAAAGGTTATAGCTACTCACAACGCCAATGGGTCAGTTATACAATCATAGAGTCACAGAATTGTACAGCATGGAAACAGAACCTTTGGTCGAAATTGTCCGTGCCAACCAGATATCCTAAATTAATCTGGTCCCATTTGTCAGCATTTGGCCCATATCCCTCTAAACCCTTCCTATTCACATACCCAATCAGATGCCTTTTAAATGTTGTGATTGTACCAATCTCCATCATTTCCTCTGACAGCACATTCCAAACATGTACCACCTTCTGCTTGAAAAAATCACCCCTTAGGTCCCTTTTAAATCTTTCCCTCCTCACCTTAAACCTGTGCTCTTTACATTAGATTAGATTCCCGACAGTGTGAAAACAGGCCCTTCGGCCCAACAAGTCCACACCATCCGAAGAGCAACCCACCGAGACCCATTCCCTTACGCTCACCTAACCTGCGTATTTTTCGACTGTGGGAGGAAGCCGGAGCACCCGGAGGAAACCCACGCAGACATGGGGAGAATGTGCAAACCCCACACAGGCAATCGCCCGAGGCGGGAATTGAACCCGGGTCCCTGGTGCTGTGAGGCAGCAGTGCTAATCACTGAGCGACCTTTAGTTTTGGACTCCCCTACCCTGGGGAAAAGATCTTGAATATTCATGCTATTTGTACCCCTCATGATTTTATAAACCTCAACAAGATCACCCCTCAGTCTCCAAAGCTCCAGGGAAAATAGCCCCAGTCTATTCAGCCTCTCGCTATAGCTCAAACCCTCCAACCCTGGCAACATCCTTGTAAATCTTTTCTGAACACTTTAAAATTTCACAACATGCTTCCTTTGGCAGGAAGACTAAAATTGCATGCAGTGGCCTGACTGACGTCCTGGAAAAATGAGGACTGCGGATGCTAGAAATCAGATTCAACAAGTGTGGCGCTGGAAAAGCACAGCGGGTCAGGCAGCATCCGAGGAGCAGGAGAGTCGACGTATTAAGCATAAGCCCTGAAGGGCTTATGCCCGAAATGTCGACTCTCCTGCTCCTCGGATGCTGCCTGACCTGCTGTGCTTTACCAGCACCACACTTTTTAGCCAATGTCCTGTACAGCCACAACATGACCTCCCAATTCTTATAAAGTGACCAATAAAGGCAAGCATACCAAATGCCTCCTTCAGAATCCTATCTAGCTGTGACTCCACTTTAGTTTTGTTGGCTAGATGGCTTGGCTTGCAATGTCGGGTGATGCCAACAGCATGGGTTCAACTCCTGCCTTGGTTGAGGTTACTATGAAGGACTTCTTTTCAACCTCTTCCTCTCACCTGAACTATGGTGACCCTCAGGTTTAACCACCACCAGTTGTCTCTCCCTAAAGAGAGTGCAGCCTATGGTCCAATCAGACTATGGACTTTACCATTATAACCAGAATAAATGCTCCAGATCCCATTTATCCATGACAGGATTTATTTGTGCCTGAGTTGCTGCAGTGTAGACTTGCATTCAGATAAATTTATTTAAAAAAGGAAGGGGGCCTCATTAACTATTTAAAACTCAGCCAGAACTGACCAGTTATGAAGTTTTTATACCAGTCCTCATTTGTCTTTGACACTAGCGAAGCCTACAGGCACTGGGCATTTGGGTACTGAAAACTGGAGCCTGTTCTTGGCTTAAGCCTCTGTCATTGATGCATGGACACATTTATGTAAGCATTTACAGCAGACAGCTTTCCCACCACTGATAGGCTGTAGCTAATCTTGGGAAGCAGTGGATGCTAAGGAGTCTGTTGTGGAATTCCTGATCGGGTCAGCTCCAAATAGTTTGGCAAACTGCGGCACATTGATGGAGAACAAAACAAAGACTTTCTGAAGGTAAGATTCAGGGAAACTGCTCCTGACCTATGCAACAAGACAGTTTTAGTTGGGCAAAAGCATTAATTGTAAGCATACCACACTCATCACTGCCACTTGAAAACAGCATTAGGTGAAGCATTCTCAGTCCTGACGGGATAATGATATAGGGCTTCAATTTTTCACATTCTCTCTTGCATTTTTATTGCTTTGTGAAAATTAGATACAGTGAATTGTTTGATGGTGACAAGAGTTCAACAGTCATTTGCTGTGTTTGTGATGATCTGTACCATCACTGAATTCTGAATGCTCAGATTTTGCTTTAAGTTTTGGTAATGGCTTTAACTTGCATGCAAATATTTCTCAGTTAGATTTATTGACTTTTAAAAAATCTGTTTGTGGTAGCACTGTTGTATTATCACTGAAGTCAGTGTGGCTCTTACACTGCAGCTGGGAAGGTTTGTGAGTTTCCAGATGCACCCACCAACCCCTCTCTAATTTAGTTTTGTGTTTTTGGCTTCTGGGAATCCCACTAACTCAATAGCCTCTTTGAGAGAAAGCAAAATCTATTTAATTTCTGTGAGGCTAAAGGCATTCTTTTTTTCTCATGATTTTGAATGCTTTTGCTTTGCATTCTCGAATCCATGTTTTTCACATTACAATCCAGCTCCCTATTTTTATCACCAGATGTTTAACAAATAGGAGTCATGTTTAACTTTCTTTTATTCCCACACTCACCCTATATTTAGCATGGCCCTGCACCAGTAAGGAAAGAACTTGCATTTATATATGCCTTTTTATATCTTTGGGATGTCCCAAAGCTTTTAACTTCATAAAGAATAGTTATTGCTGTTATTTATGCAACATGGCGGTTACTGTGTTACACAGGGATATTTCACAAATATTATACATTCACAGAAATGTTATGATGCAGTACAAGGCCATTCGTCCTATCATATCTGCACCAGCTTTTCAAATGAGCACCATTACCTACTGTCAACTTCCTGCTTTTTACCCATGCCCTTTTGTATATTTATATTAACTAGTCATCCAATATCACCTTGAACTTAACCCCTCTACATCTTCAGCTGCTGCATTCTATAACCTAGGTACTTGTTGTGTGAAAAAAGAAAATGAAATAAATGAGCTGATCGTCAATTTTAGAACTTGGATAAATGATAACTCAGTGATAACAATGTATATGTTCAGTTCTCCAGTGAAGTTTGAAACCACAGCCAAATAGATTCTGATTAAAGTGTCAGCACAGTCCATGAGTTCAAAGATTGCGGATTATTTAACATTAAATTATCTGGGTTTACAACACCAAGGAAGCTGTACTGTTGACTGTGCTGTTGAAAGTCCTATCTACGTTCTCAAATGAATCTAAAACACTTTGAAGAAGCACTGGGGGTAACATAATGTTCATACTGAATAACTCAGTTCCAGTAGTGAAACGTGGATTGTTAGATCCTAATATTGTTTTTTCACCTGTGGGGGTTAGTTACCCAATATATTCACAGGATGATGCCAGTGTGCTTTGAAATCAAAGGATGCATTATTTATTAAACAATAAAAATATGAACTACATTACACAAAGAAAGTCAGAGAGACATCAGAAATCAGAAAAGGATTCAAATTCACACAATTCATTTTATTCCAACAGAATTAGTTTCATAGAAACACATCAGATTCCTGAAGAAGGGCTTATGTCCGAAATGTCGATTCTCCTGCTCCTTTGATGCTGCCTGACCTGCTGAGCTTTTCCAGCAACACATTTTTCAGCTCAGACTATAGTTATTCTGAGGAGAGGATAGCTTCCTAATTTATACCAGGACTAAAAGAGATCTAAACAGAATTCAAAAATGGAATTAAATCATGGATAAGCAGCTTCACAGATGCCTGTCTTCAACTAATTCAATCTATAGAAAGGTTACAGAATAGAAGGTAACCATTTAGCCCATTGTATTCATGCTTGTTCTGGCAAGATCAATTCACCTACTGCTCTTCCCCGATGTCCATAGCTCTGTAATTGTTGTGTCCTCTCCAGATAATTATCTATTTTGTCTTTTCAATTCATGAAGCCAGATTTAGACAACCTAAAAATGTTCTTCCTTTATTTACCCATCACCTAAAATTCAATCCCAACATGAACTGTTTTTTGTCATTTAGATCATTCAGTTTTGAAGATCTCAATAAACCTTCTCTCTGCAAAGGAGCAGGGTCCTAGGTTTTTAAGTTTGTTCTTGGAACAGAGTTTCGTCTTCACTGGAAACCTTGCCAATCTTTTCTCCCTAATGCCTTCACATTCTTCCTAAGCTGTTGTGCCAGAACTGGACAATACTTCAAATGAGGACAAAAATCTTCTATGAAGATTCAGTGTAACTTTCCTGCTTTCATATGCTGTGGCCTTATTAAGACCAGGATCCTTTTCCAACTGGCCCTGTCAGCCTTATGCAAAATTACCCACAGATCCTTCTCCTCCTCTATCCTTTAATTGTCCTGCTTTTTTCATGTTGTCTCTCCTCATCCCTGTGAAAATTAATAATTTCTCTGCTTTAAATTTCAATTCCAAATGTTCGCCTGTTTCATCATTGAAATTTATCTGTACCGTTCCCATGGCTCATAATACTTTCAGATTCTATGTCATCTGACAATTTTGAAATTATGCCATGAGCATCCAAGTGTAATATATTAATGTATCATCCACATTGGATATCAGAGCCATTTCAGTCTTCCTGAATTACACCATGGAAATGTCAACACCTTTAATTATGCCTGACCTCCCTTACCACACCACAATCTAAACCCCTGCATATACCTTCCACAACCTCTACTTCCAACAACCAAGGAATTGAGTTGTCTTCAACTGTACTCTCCTCTGGGGTGCTGGATAGATAGGGAAGTATTCATTCAGGCTAACGTTTGGCAGGAAATCTATATGTAAAAACACTCGAAACTCCTTGCCATTTGGAGGAAAACATCTTTCCAGATTTCTCAATCCTAAATCCTCCCCCACCTGCTGCTCCAAACACTCTCCCATGGAGTATCTGGAATATTAGTGCTGATTTTATTTTTGCTATCACCTTTTCTGCTGAGCAACTCTGGATATGACCCTGAACGTGTCTCATCGGGCTCTGATGAAGATCAGTACATATAAAATTAAAGGTTCTTCTTAGGATTTTAAGCCCCTCCATTCTTGAGTTGCTACCGTAATGTGCGATAGTATTAATGGTTTATGGCAAGATGTTAGATTGACCTATAATTTTATCATTTTGGATGATGCATCATTCTGCTATATGTATTTGTCATACATATTTTAGCATCTGATGTCAGCTAATGGATGAATTTGATAGCTATATTCTCATCAATCAGGAAACTGGGCTGTTCATGATGTATGAATACTTTCTGGTATATCTTTGAAATGTTCCATATTGAATAGGATCACACGTTCACCAAACCATCTCCTCACACCCATCCCCAGGACCCTACCCTAGGAAGTGGACTGTCAGAACGAAAAGCATGTAATACTTGGAAATTAACAACTTCATCAGACTGGAGCTCCATTTTGTGCTGTACAAACAGGTCCAGTTTTTTAAAAAGATTATTCATTGGCTAAGGGTATCGCTGGTCAGGCCAGCATTTATTGTCCATCCATAATTTGTCAAGGATCAACCACATCGCTGGGCTCTGCTTTGTAAAGATGGCAGATTTCCTTCCCTGAAAGATATTAGTGAACAACATGGGTTTTTGTTTGTGAGGTGTCAGTCGGTGATGTTGCTGGATTAGTAATCCAGAACTGTAGACGAATATTCAGGGGACATGTGTTCAAATTCCAGCATGGTAGGTGATGAAACTTTAATTCAATTTTAAAAATTTGGAATTAAAATCGAGCCAAATGATTATCATAGAACTATTACTGATTATTGTAAAAACCTGTCTTGTTCACTAATGTCCTTTACAGAGGAAATCTGCTGTCCTTACATGGTCTGGCTGACAGGTCAGACTCCAGTAATATGGCTGATTCTTGGCAATTAGGGATGGGCAATAAATACTGGCCGAGACTATCCCCATCCTATGAATAACTTTTATTTTTAAAACTGCACCTGTTTGTATCATTTGCATATTTCACTGACTTTTTTTCTGACCGTGTGATTTTGGAAATACCTGAATTTTCTATACTTTTCAGTTTGAAACGTTCCCGTGATTCATCCTGAACTCTTTCTTCAGTTCTGATCAAAATCTTGCTCCATCTTTATTGAGTCACCATTGCTGGAGTTCTGAGAGCAGAGTTCCATCAGATCCATAGAGAAGGCCTTCCCAACCATGTTGCTATGGACCAGACCAAACTCCCTCAAAACATATCAAGGAGGTAGCCTCGACTCTAACTTTTATTTAAAGGCCAGCGTAATCTGCTGAGTTCCACATGTGAATCCATTGGTACTAGACTTTAAGTAAAACACACTTTAGTCTTAAACTATAGTGTAAGACATTGTACACTACACTATAAACAGAAAAATAAGAAATGGCATAACTTTAACTCTATGTAAAGACTTAACAGAATAATGTATTATATAACTACTACTCATCAACTATCCCATTATAGCAACATCCCACAAACATGCCCTTGACAAAGGCAAATTCAGCAAGACAGATTTCATTCACTTGCTATCTTGTCCAGTCCAGGAGAAAGGAAAGAATGAATCTAGAGGCAGAGAAAGATAGATTAGATTACTTACAGTGTGGAAACAGGCCCTTCAGCCCAACAAGTCCACACCGACCCGCCGAAGCGCAACCCACCCAAACCCATTCCCCTACATTTACCCCTCCACCTAACACTACAGGCAATTTAGCATGGCAAATTCACCAAACCTGCACATTTTTGGATAGTGGGAGGAAACTGGAGCACCCGGAGGAAACCCACGCAGACACGGGGAGAATGTGCAAACTCCACACAGAGAATCGCCTGAGGTGGGAATTGAACCCGGGTCTCTGGCACTTTGAAGCAGAGAGAGAGAAAGAGAACGCCAGCTTTTTGCAGCAGCAGAGAGAGATCTGTGTCTAGCAGCTACAACTCCAAAAAAAACCCCAACTTCATCAACTGAAAGCAAAAACTAAAACCCCGGGTGTGTAAGCACATGACTCCACCCACTTCCTCTGTCTAACATTAAAGGAAAAGCCCAAAGCTATTTACTCTGCTTTCCATAAAGCAGACACATCACCACCAAGTTTACAACACTCCTCTTCCAGAGAAATAGGACAGAACAAATCCCTTTTAAAGACACATATCATCACAATGCCCATTTGGAGAGAGCAGAAACTAAGAAAGCTCTAGCTTCAGAGGGGGATGTTGCACTCCTAGAAGGGTAAGAGAGAGAGGCCAACAAAAAGTGGATTAAAAGGGTGAAAATGGGAAATCCAACTACAAGTCATTATCAACTCACTTACACAGTGAAAAGTCAAGAATTTGCAATGGTCAGGTGAAAAGGAAGATTGGTTCCCTTCATTTTAATGCAACAATTTATTATAGCACACAACTATCAGACTACAATTAAAAACAGATTTGACTAGAAAATAGAGGAGCAAATCACTAAGGCTCTATTGAGTGAAAGAATTTTATTACCTATTAACCCTTGGGAAAAAAAATAAAGACGCTACATCAAACATATGCACAAACAAAGGTAATAAGTTTATAAAAGGTAATGCCTGGTACAGACAGCAGTTTACATAAAGTGTTGAGAATCCTTGAGGTTTTAGATTCTTTACCTGAAACCACAGTTGAATAGTTGTTGACTAGTATGCTCAGCAATAGTAGAATCAATAGATTTTTTTGAATTCTTGGTGAACGGTCAATTTCCCAATTTGCTTTTTCTCTCACTATTCCAAGCTAGTGAGAGAAACAGGCAGGAAGAGAGAAAAGGTTCCAGCTCTTGTCACAAATTTACTTTTTCTCCTTCTTCCTCAAAGCAGCTGCTAAAATATAGTTTAGTGTATATTCTGGAGTATGGCCTCCTTGTCTTTCTGAGCTGGCTAACTAGAAGGAAAGCCTGATTTCAATATCTTCAGTTACAAATGGTAATGTCAGTGCATATGATTTTATTCATTCCTCAAAGCTTGCTTAATCTGTGATCAGGTAATTATTTCCTATCTTTCAGAAACCATTTTAGTCCATGACAGGTCTCTGATATAACAATTAAATGGTGGAAGTTAAAATTCAATATTCAATATTGAGCTAATATAACAAACCTTAATGCTATTCAGGCTGCACGCCCCTAAATAGAGCAACCTTTTGAGTTTAATAGCTATATTTCTCAGGGGTTGGAAACTTGATAGCTAAGGAGAGGGGAGCACTCCTGGATTTAACAGGTAAGTGCTTTTCCAGCATTTTCAACTAGGAACAACAGGAGTGGCTTAGAATGGAGAACAAGAAAAGATGGTATTAATTGGCCTATCCCGCACAGTAAAAGGTTCTAGACATGCATGAGACAATCAATTGTATATAATTGAAACCAGTTCAGACATGAAGCTTGGGAATTACTTCTGAATGTAAGTACTAGCACTGCAATAATGAACAAAATACAAAAAAGAGGAGCAGGGGTAGATCATGTGGCTCATCATATCAGCGGCATCATAAAGGCGGATCTTCAGCCTAAACTCCACCTTCTGATTGCGCCTTATATCCCTTGACGTATTGAGCAATGAAAATCTGAACAACGGTAGCACACTCAAGAGGTAGAGAATTCCAAAGATACACAATACTTTTGAAAGAAGAAATTCCATTTCATCTCAGCTCGAAATGATCACCCTCTTATCCTGAGATTTTAGATTTTAGATTCTCCAGCCAGGGTAAACAACCTGTCAGCACCTACCCAGTCAAGTCTCTTCAGAATCGTTCAATGGGAACACTTTCTGTTTTTCTTATTTCCAGTGAACATAAGCACAATTTACCTAACTTTTCAACATGGGATAATTCGGGACTGATCTAATGAATAATCAAATGCAAAGATATCCTTCCTTACAATGGAGACCAATCCTGCACATGGTATTTAATATGTGTGATTACTGCACTACAATCTCCGTGAAATAAAGGCCAGCATGTCATTTACCTTCTGAGTGATTGCTGTACGTGCAGGTAAAAGTTTTGAGTTCCTTTGCATGAAGACGTCCAAATCTCTCTGAACGTCAACATTTACAAATTTCAATGCATTATCATTCGGGCCATTGGCCTGTTCTTCTACTTGTTTTGGCACAATCAGAATATCTTGGGAATCATTTCATGTTCTCATACACTTTGAGAACATGCTGTCATCCCACAAACTGGAGAAGCAGTTTGAGAAATGATGCAGCTGTTCGTATTTCCAAATACACTTTTACAATGAAAGATTGAATTCCCAAGACCTTCAGTCATAGTACACTCATGAGATCTGCACAGCAGTTTGAATTTGTGACCATTACTCTCTTTCTACCTCTTCCTGTTCTAAGAAAACATACTTTATTAAGATTTCTATAACCAATGATATCATGGTGAAGGTAATTTCTGTTGCCAGTTCTAAAAAGAAGGAAGCATGACAGGAGAAGAGAGAGAGGGAAGAATTATTGAAGCGTGTGTGATTTTGCCAAGGTAGCAATTTATTTGAAACATTTGACATTAAAATAATGTTCCAGCAATAAAGTTTCAGCTTTGATCTCCAGCGTCTGCAGACCTCACTTTCTCCATTAAAATAAGGCTGACAATGATGTGAAGAAAGGGAAATAGTTTGTAACACAACAGAAAACAAAACAATGAAGGTAATGAGGGTCAATGGTACCCTGAGAATTACTGATGTTATGAAATTGCTATAAAATCAATGTAGAATTTAAAGTCTAGAATCCTTCTTGACCTGGAGTCTGTTCGAATAATAATGACACAATGTTTGCATTTCATTGTGATAACTAGCTTGCCACAAAAAAATCATGAATATTACTTTGAGTTTGAATTTAACAATCTTGCTGAAAAGATGTCCCTGTTCAGAAAATTCAAGAGGTTGGATACTGTGGATTGTTACTTTGTCCATTTTATCTAACTCTATATTTAGGATGCAAATAGGATGGTAAGTCTGTCATAGAATCTTGAGGGAGAATTAAAGGAATTTTGATTCTCAATATGGCAAGCAATTATAATGAATAGACATTGTTTTAAGCAGAGTGATTCTGGTTTGAGCCATAAATTAAGAAGCAGCTTAGGGTTGAAGAAACCTCTCAAGAAACTGGCTTCAAGCCCCACATTGGAAGTTGAGCTTGTTATCAAGACTGGCACTTCAATACAGGGCAAAGGGAGGACAACAATGTTGAAACTGTCTTTTGAATGATATGTTAAACCAAGGTCCTCCTTACCCGCTTGGGTAGATGTCTGAAGGAAATGTCTGTAAAAGTTCTCCTGGTCAATATTTATTCTCGAAAAACCAGAATCAAAAACACGTTAATTGGGCACTAATCTCAAATTGCTGGAATCCTACAGGGATCAATACTGGGGCCTCAGAGATTTACAATCTGTATAAATGATTGTGTGAAAGCACAGAATGTATGGTCAGTACATTTGGGGTGGCTCAGTGGTTAGCACTGCTGCCTCACAGCACCAGGGACCCGGGTTCAGTTCCAGCCTTGGGCAACTGCCTGTGTGGAGTTTGCACATTCTCTCTGTGTCTGTGCGGGCTTCCTCCGGGTACTCCAGTTTCCTCCCACGATCCAAAGATGTGCACATCAGGTGAATTGGCTGTGCTAAATTGTCCATAGTGTTAGATGCATTAGGCAGGGGTAAATATAGGGTCAGGATGGGTTACTCTTAGGTGGGTCAGTGTGGACTTGTTGGGCTGAAGGGCCTGTTTCCATACTGTAAGGAATCTAATCTACATTAAACCAATGATGCAAAATTATGTAGAAGGGTATGTGTTGAAAAGGATATAAGGAGACTGTAAAGGACCATAGACAGATTAACTAAGTGAGAAAAAGAAAAATTGGCAGAAGAAGTTTAATGTGAGAAAATGTGACCTTGTCCATTTCAACAGGAAGATCAGAAAAGCAGCATATTATTTAAAAGGATTCAAGTTGCCGAACTTTGCGGAACAGTGAGCCCAGTATCCTGGTACTGAAATCTCTACATTTGGTGGGCAGGTGCGGTGAGTGACTAGGAAGGTGTGGAATGTTGACATTTACTGTAAGGAAGTCAAGTAGAAGAATAGAAAAGCTTTGTTCCAATTCTATAGAGTGCTGACGTCCTTCCACCTCTGAGACATTGTGTCCTGTTTTGGTCTCCTTACTTAAGAAGCGATGATATATTGGTATTACAAGTAGTTAAGAGAATGATCACTCAAATAATTCCTGGGACATGGGAGTTATCTTATGAGGAAACAAATTGGGCATGTATCTACTGGAGTTTAGAAAAATGAGAGGTGATCTTATTAAATCATATAACATTACGAAGAGACTTGACAGGGTAGATGCTGAGAGAATATTGCCTCTTGTAGGAGAAATTAGAACCGGGGACACAGTTTAAGAATAAGGGGTCTCCCATTAAAGACTGGAATGAAGAGTTTTTTTTGTTCTTAGTGAGTTATAGTATACAGGATTCTCTTCCCATAAGAGCAATGGAAGCAAGGCTGTTGAATACTTTCAAGACTCACTTAAGATTCTTGTTCGACAATTGTCTCAAAGGTGATGGGAGTAGGTAGGAAAATGGGGTTAAGGCCGCAATCAGATCAGCTTGAGTGACTAAGCGAGCTATTGCACTCCTAATTCACAGATTCAAATGGATATTATTATCCCAACATTTCCTATTTGTGAAGCCTTGCTACATACAATTTGACTGCTTTCTACACTGTGCCTACAGAGTTTAGTGAAAGTAATACATTATCTATAATGAATTTTTGAACATCCTGATGGTGTGAAAGACACCCAAAAATGCTAACAATGTCTTTCTTATTTATTTTGTGTTAATTACTTGTTTATTTTTTAAGATTTGCAACTTAAAAATAAATTCAATTCAAAAATTGGACAAATGATGTTAATATTGGTCTGTTTATTTGAATAGGATCATTTACTATCATTTACTATAAACTGACCCACGAGGAGGTTGAACAGTTCATCCACTTTACCAACACCTTCCACCCCGACCTCAAATTCACCTGGACCGTCTCAGATTCCTCCCTCCCCTTCCTAGACCTTTCCATTTCTATCTCGGGCGACTGAATCAACACGGACATTTACTATAAACCGACGATTCCCACAGCTACCTAGATTACACCTCCTCCCACCCTGCCCCCTGTAAAAACGCCATCCCATATTCCCAATTCCTTCGTCTCCGCCGCATCTGCTCCCAGGAGGACCAGTTCCAAATCCATACAACCCAGATGGCCTCCCTCTTCAAGGACCGCAATTTCCCCCGAGACGTGGTCAACGATGCCCTCCACTGCATCCCTTCCACTTCCTGCTCCTCCGCCCTTGAGCCCCGCCCCTCCAACCACCACCAGGACAGAACCCCACTGGTCCTCACTTACCACCCCACCAATCTCCATGTACAGCGTATCATCCGCCGTCATTTCCGCCACTTCCAAACGAACCCCACCACCAGGGATATGTTTCCCTCCCCTCCCCTATCAGCGTTCCGAAAAGACCACTCCCTCCGTGACTCCCTTGTCAGGTCCACACCCCCCACCAACCCAAACTCCACTCCTGGCACCTTTCCCTGCAACCGCAAGAAATGCAAAACTTGCACCCACACCT
>NC_057742.1:28519929-28521129 GCF_004010195.1 Chiloscyllium plagiosum
CTCACCTATCGCATTTCCAATGCTCCTCCCCCAAGTCCCTCCTCCCTACCTTTTATCTTAGCCTGCTGGACACACTTTCCTCATTCCTGAAGAAGGGCTTATGCCCGAAACGTCGATTCTCCTGTTCCTTGGATGCTGCCTGACCTGCTGCACTTTTCCAGCAACACATTTTCAGCTCTGTTTATTTGAATACCAATTCATTTTTTAACAAATATTTTTATTAGAAATTTAACATTTTTACAAGTTTACAAAAATAAAAAAAATCTCAAGTACAAACATTGATATACAATGAAATCTTAAATAAATAATAACCAAAATTTAACAAAAGAAAAATACTGAGAGAAAAAAACAAAACTCAACTAACTACTAATCTAACCTACAACTAACCAGAGTGTATAATTACGTCTCTTACATTATTCAAATAAGAGAAAGAAAGAAAGAAAAACGAACAGATAACACAGAAATTGGATAGTGAGATACATGCTCGGAATGGGTTAACATCAAATGTAACAAAACCCGTATTCCTGCGGGATTCCTCTCCCAAAGGGTCCCGGACCAGCCAGGTTGGCAATGTCAATTAAATAAAAGCCCTTGTTAGGATCGCCGAAATATCTGTATTTATATAATTCAAGAAGGGCTGCCATATTTTATGAAACAATTCAGTCTTTCGGTGCACCATATTTGTAAGGAAGTCAAGGGGAATACATTCCATAATTAATCTGTGCCAATTTGAAAATCCAGGGGGGCCCTCAGCCACCCAGTTTACCAAAATATTTTTCCTTGCACAGAAAAAGAGAATTGAAAATAGTCTCTTCCCGTGCATATCCAGGGAGGGTAAGTTCGAAAAGCCCAAAAGGAGAGATACAGTATCCACTTTAATTTCCGTTCCTAAAATTTCTGTCAGGGTACTTGCTACTTTAGTCCAATATCTACGGATCTTATGACAGGTCCATAGGCAATGTACAAGAGTGCCCACCTCTATTTTACATTTGGGACACATTGGAGATGCTCCTGCCTTATATTTTGCCAATCGATCAGGTGCTATATGGGCCCTATGAAGTATCTTCAGCTGGATAGCCTGAGTTCTGTTACAGATGGTGATTCTTCTGGTGTTTTCCCAAATGTCATTCCATGTTTCTATAGAGATTTCTAGTCCCAAATCCTGATCCCATGTTTTAAGCAAATTGTCCATATCTCCCG
>NC_057742.1:28522947-28534385 GCF_004010195.1 Chiloscyllium plagiosum
AATAACAATGGCGAGAGAGGACATCCCTGACGGCAGCCCCTACCCACACTGAAGCTATCCGAACCTAATCCATTGGTAACCACAACTGCTTTGGGATCACTATACAATGTTGAGACCCATTTGGTAAACACCTTTCCAACGCCAAACCTTTCCAATGTGTAAAACAGATATGACCATTCAACCCTGTCGAATGCCTTTTCCGCGTCTAATGAGACTACTACTCCTGGTATCTTTCCCTGATGGCAGGCTTTAATCATATTCAAAACCCTTCTAATATTATTGGATGATCTACGGCCCTTAATAAACCCCGTCTGATCCTCCTTTATGATATGCAGCAATACCCTTTCTAGCCTCAATGCTAACATTTTAGAAAGGATTTTAAAATCTACATTTAGCAAGGATATTGGTCTGTATGACACGCAATCTTCTGGGTCCTTTCCTTTTTTAAGGATAAGAGAGATATTTGCCTCTTTCAAAGAAGCCGGGAGACAGCCCTGACTGTATGCATAGATATACATGTCCATAAGTGGACCAGCCAATATTCCTGTAAATTCTTTATAGAATTCAGCTTGAAAGCCATCTGGGCCAGGTGCCTTACCGCTCTGAAGTTGCCTGATTGTGTCAAGTATTTCTTGGATTGTTAGGGGAGCATTTAAGACCGATACCTGTTCCGGAGTTAGGTCCGGAAAGGTCAAATTTTAAAAAAAATGATTGCATCCTGTCTTCACAATCCTGCGACTTATATAAATCAGAATAAAATTTTCTAAAGATTGCATTAATCCTTTTATGATCATGAGTCAAAATACCCGTACTTTCCTTGATAGATGTGATAGTTTGAGGAGTCTTTTTTCTCTTTGCAAGAAATGCTAAGTATCTACCCGGTTTATCGCCAAATTCATATAACCTTTGTTTTGCAAATAATATTTCCCTCTTAGCCGTTTGGGTAAGTGTGGTGTTTAGAGCTGTCCTAAGGGCCGTAATCCTTTGCAATTTGATAATAGAAGGTCTATCAGCATATGCTGTTTCAGCCGCTTTTAAGCAAGCTTCGAGCAGATGCTGTTGTTCTCCCTTTAATTTTTTCTGGGTGGCTGAGTAGATGATCAAACTTCGTGTGTAAGCTTTGATGGTCTCCCACATCATTGATTAATTTCTAAAAAAGTTTTAAATTCTTAAGAGAAGTGCCTTACAAATTTACTATCTTTCATCAGGAAGGGGTCCATACGCCAATGCCAAGGGGATGTCTCATTGTTCCTCGCCTTGATTTCCATACATACAGCAGCGTGATCAGAAATTGCTATACTACCTATTTTACAGGATGATATGGAATTTAAAAAATCGTGGGGGCAAAAAACATATCAATTCTGGTATGACATTTGTGTGGATTGGAGTAAAAAGAAAAATCTCTGCCCTGTGGATGAAGACATCTCCATACATCTACTTGTCCTAATTCTTTGTTCAGATCCACCAATTGTCTAGATCTGGGAGATACTCCAGCAGTACTCTTGGGAATCCTATCTATTTCCGGATCCATAATACAATTAAAGTCTTCCCCTATAATTGTATGACTGGCACCAAGAGCCATCAATTTTGAGAAAGCTTCCGTTATAAATTTAAAAGGATGTGCTGGGGAGCAATACAAATTTAAAAGCCCATATTCCTCTCCATTTATAAGGGCTTTAATCAGAATATATCATCCAGATTCGTCTTTTATCTGATTTAGAATTTTGAAAGGGAAATTTTTTCCGAATAAAAATTACAACTCTCCTGCTTTTTGAGCTAAAAGAAGAAAAAAAGGCCTGATCAAATCCATCCTGTCGTAATTTCAAGTGTTCTTTATCCAATAAGTGTGTCTCCTGTAGGAGAGCTATATCAACCCTTTCTTTCTTGAGATTTGATAATATTTTCTTCCTTTTGACTGGTGATTTACTCCCCTTGACATTCCAGGTGCACCACTTAACCGACTGGTCAACCATAATCGTCCGGGCAAATCTGAGACCTCTTGGGAGGGGAAACCCTATCCAGAACATCCCGAGCATAGAGCATATAAAATTCACAAAAATAAAGGCTCTCTAATACACTCACAATAGTATAATAAAAAACTATTTCTAAATTAAAAAATTAAAACGTCTTTAAATGGAGATTTTCCCCCTTGTTCCCAGGGGGTATCACTTCCTTTCCAAAGGTCCATCGTATCCTCTCCCAACCAGTGCCCCACCCTTGACCAAGGCGCTCCTCAATAGGATAAGGAAAATTCAAATATACTACAGAGCTAGAGTTAACAGTGAGCACCCTACCCCCACCCCTCCACCCATACCAACACCTGGATATATTTGGTAATGTTAATACCATGTATAAACATATATAACTATAAAATTACAACCTCAACAAGTAATAATTAAATATAATAATACAAAATAACAAGGGAAAACAACCCCGCTCCTAGAGACAGAGGTAAAATAGAATAAGGTAACCACCTTCCCCACCAACATTAACTAGACCCGCCGGCCTATATATATATATATATATATATATATAGAATAATTTAAAAAAACCAAGGGGGGTGTGGAGAAAATCGTTAAGTAGAGTGAATACCAATTCTAATTAACTTTCAGATTATAAGTAAATTGGAGAAATATTTTATAGACTAAAAACTAAAGATGAGTAGAACATTTTAAAATACAAATTAAAAACTAGTTAAATCATTTTGAAATGCAGGACCAGGCAATGTGTTGTACTGCATGTTGTGGGAGATGGTGAACCCCATTGTGGTTCATCTATGACAAGTGTTAAGGAGAGATTATTAAACCTTCCAGAATAAGTAATAGGACAGACAGTATTGGAATGCTAGGGAATCTAACTTCAGGCATAGCAAATGAGGGGACAGCTATGAGAAGGGGGACAGTCAACACATGACTAAAGAAGACATTGTACTTAAATGCATGGAGTATACCAAACAAGTTAAGTAAGCTTGTAGCTCGAATTGAAATCGGCAAGTATGATGTTGTCGGTATCATAGAAAAATGGCTATAAGGGGACAGGGCTGGGAACTAATTAACAAAGGATATATTTCCTACTGAAAGGACAGGCAAATAGACAGAGAGGGCAGGGTTGCCTTGTTAGTAGGAAATGAAATTAAATCAATAGCAAGAAATGATACAGGGTCAGAAGCGTTGAATCTGTGTGGGTAGAGTTGAGGAACCACAAAGGAAAAAGGACTCTGATGAGAGTTATGTTTAGGCCCCCTAGTAGTAGTCAGGACGTGGGATAGAAAATAAATCAGGAGATAGAAAAGACATGTAAGGAAGGCACAATTACAATAATTATGGGAGACTTTAATATGCTGATGACCTGGAAGATATCAGATTGTTAGCAGATCTCAAGAAAAGGAACTTGTGGAATGTCTACAAGATGGACTCTTGGAAAAGCTTGTGGTTCAGCCCAGTAGGCAACACACAGTTCTGGATTTGGTGATATGTATAACTTGATTAGCAGATTTTATTAGGGAACAATGACTATAAAATGATAGAATTCACCCTGCAGTTTGAGAGGGAGAAGCTAGAATCCGACGTAATGGTCTTGCAATCAAGTAAAGGTAACCACAAAGACATGAGGGAAGAGCTGGTAGAGTTAATTGGAAGGGGAGCCTAACAGGGAAGATAATGGAGCAGCAATGGCAGGAGTTTCTGGAGGGGGGGGGGTTAATAAGGGAGGCACAGCAGAAATTGATCCCAAAAAAGAATTTATAAACCCCATAGAAAAGGGAAGATGAGGCAACCATAGCTGACAAGTGAAGTCAGGAACAGCATTAAAGAAAAGGAAAAGCATTCAGTGTGGTGAGGATTAATGGGAAACCTTCAAAATCCAGCAGAGGATAACTAAGAAAAGCAATAAGAGGAGAATATGGCATACGAGGGTAAGCTAGCTAGTAATATAAAAGAAGATGAAGAGAGTTGTTTTTAAATTCATGTTAAGGTAAGAGAGAAGCAACAGCGGACGTTGGACCACCGGAAAATAAGGCTGGAGAAGTAATAATTGGAAACAAAGAATTGGCAGAGGAACTGAATAAGTACTTTGCATCAGTCTTCATGGTGGAAGACACCAGCAGCATACCAGAAATTCAAGAGAGTCAGGCAGCAGAGGTGAGTGTAGTGGTCATCACAATGAGAAGGTGGTGGGGAATGAGAATGGTCTGAAGGTGGATAAATCAACCAGATCAGATGAACTACACCCCAGAGCTTTGAAGGAGATAGCTGAGGAAATTGTGACGTCATTGGTGGTGATCTTTCAGGAATCACTGGATTCAGGTGTGTCCCAGAGAACTGGAAAATATCTAATGTACCACCCCTGTTAAAGAAGGGAGGGGGGCAAAAGACAGGAAAATACAGAGCAGTTAGCCTGACCTCAGTCATTGGTAAGATTTTAAGGTCCATTATTAAGGATTAGATTTTGGAGTACTTGGAAGTGCAAGGTAAAACAGGCCTGAGTCAGTATGGCTTTGTCAAGGAGAGGTCATGCCTGAAAAATCTGTTCAGATTCTTTGAGATGGTAATGAGTAGTTAAAGGAGAGTCAGTGGATATGACCTATTTGGATTTCCAGAAAGCCTTTGACAAGATATAGTACAGGAGGCTGCTAAACAAAATATGAGCCCCAAGGTGTTTAGTTGCAATTTATTGCATGGATGATTGACTGACTGGCAGAAGGCAGAGAGTAGATATAAAGGGTCTTTTAGAAATAAAGCATGACAGCCAGTGACTAGTGAAGGTCTGCAGGGGTCAGTGTCAGGACCACACTATTCATGTAATACATTAATGCCCTGGATGAAGGATCTAAGGCACTGTTACTAAGTTTTCAGGTAAGACAAAGATAGGTGGAGGGGCAGGTAGTGTTGAGGAAGCAGGGACTGGCTAGGTGAATGGGCAAAGAAGTGACACATGGAATACAATATGGGAAAGTGTGAGGTTATGCATTTTGGTGGGAAGAATGGAGGCATAGGCTATTTTCTAATGGAGAAAGGTTTGGGAAATCTGAAGCTCAAAGGAACTTGGGAATCCTAGTTTATGATTCTGTTAAGGTTACCATGCAGGCCCAGTTGGCAGTGAGGTACATATATGCAATGTTAGTATTCCTTTGGAGAGGTCTAGAATACAGGAGCAGAGGTGTACTTCTGAGGCTGTATAAGGCTCTGGTCAGACTGTAATTGGAATGTTGTGAGGAGTTTTGGGCTCCATATCCAAGGAAGGATACACTGGCCTTGGAGGAGGTCCATAAGAATGATCCCGGGGATGAAGGGTTTGTGGATGTAGGTTTGTTCGCTGAGCTGGAAGGTTTTGAGGTCCTCTGTTTGATTTGACTCTGGATGTGTTTTTGATAGACTTTATAAGGATGAGGGAGAAATCTTGTTGAAACATAAAGACTGCTAAAAGGTCGAGACAGAGTGGATGCAGAGAAGATGTTTCCATTAATAGGAGGGACTAGGATCCAAGGGCAAAGCCTCAGAATGCAGGAATAACTTAGAACTGAGTTGAGGAGGAAGATAGTGAATTTGTGGAACTCATTGCCTCACAAGGCTGTGGAAGCCAGGTTATTGAGAGTCTTTAAGCAGGAAATAGTTACGTTTTTGATAAGTATGGGAATCGAGGATTATGGGAGAAGACAAGCGAATGGAGCTGAGAAACATATCAGCCATTTTCAAATGATGGAACAGGTTTGATGGGCCAAAAGGCGAGTTCTGCTCCTGTATCTTATTGTTTTATGCCCTCCCATTAAAGAGACAGAGAGAGAGCCAACTGGCAGAGGTTTAATTTGAGGATCACCACACCTGAAGTGAGGTTGAGAAGGTGGGACTTTTATGGTAACTGTAACTGGTACAGTGATTGAACCACGCATTGTTGGCATTATTATGTTGCAAACTAGACATCCAGCTTACTGAGCTAACTGGCTCCCAAATTTGATACTAGGTTAGCAGAAAGCTGTCCCTAGCTTAAAACTTTCTTATTCTCAATCACAAATATCCAGTTTTACAAAATGGGAATCTGCAAGTATAACCCAATGTTGTACATGTTTCTAAAAGTTCATCATCGTGAACTTTGTTTTACGCCTGAAATGAAACATATTGGACAAGTTGTAGAAACTTAAAACATGCTTCTGCTTGTATATTTTAGAAATACTTTTTAAAAGTATAATTAAATTCTCATTTCCTGCACATACTTGTGTATCAATTTGATCTGCAATATTTATTGTAATCCACAATAATTTAGAAGAATGATGGACATAAAATCATTCCATGAGGAATAACTTAAAAGTAAGTTATAGTCCAGACATATTAATGTACAGTACTGATTTATGGAAAGTAATTTAACTTTCTTCTAGTAAATGTAGTTTGTAGATCTACTCATTAATTTCTGTTGTGTTTTTAATAATTAGTTACCTTTTCATGATTTTATTTTTTTCTTTTTCCTACTGGACTGTAAATCTATGTAATCTGTAAATTTAAAAGTTTGAATTCTATTTTCATCGTCTGAGTGTTAACATGTCTTTCTCTCAAAATAGATCTATATCAACATAGATTTTATTTTAAAATTATTGCAAATTCTTGTATTGCAGTGTTGCTAATTAGTTTCTCCCTAATTAGAACAGCAGCATTTTATTTTTAAAATCCCTACCATGCAGAAGCAGGCCATTCGGCCCATCAAGTCCACACTGACCCTCCAAAGAGCATCCTGCCCAGCCACATCCATCTACCCTATCCCTGCATTTCCTATGTCTAATCCACTTAGCCTGCTCAGCCCGACAATTTATGCGCAATCTAACATGGCCAAACCAACTAGCTTCCACATCTTTGTGAACCAGAAACTGGAGAAACCATGGGGAGAACGTGCAAACTCCACACGCAGTCACTCGAGGCTGGAATCAAATCCAGGTTCCTAGTGTGAGGCAACAGTGCTAACCACTGAGTCACCATCCCGCCCATTTTGGAGTAGGCAAGGATAGAACAAAGTGCAAGGCTTTAAATAATTTTCACAGTAAACCATACCTTCTCCATAAATGACTGATCAATCAAATAAAATTTTTGCATTGAAACTTTTCATAACCACCAAATATCTCAAAGCACTTATTGCCAATGATGTAGTCCCTGTTGTATCACATGATAAACAGCAACAAAAGCAAACTCCCACACATATTAATACGATAACAATCTGATAATCTATTTTTGTGCTGTTGATTGATTGACAAATATCCACTGGATTATTTGGGATATCTTCCCTGCTTGGCTTCAAATGGGATGTTTTATGTCAACCAGGGTTGGCAGATGGGGCTTACCTGAAAGACAGCACCTTCACCAGTGGAGCATTCCTTCAGTAATGCTTTGGAGTACCAACCTAGATTTGGTCTTTGGGTTGGGCATAACTTGTAACCAGAGATATGAGTGCTACAAAGTGATCCACTGGTGACAGGTAGCAACCAAAATTAAGTTTCAAAACAAGTATTTCTTCAATCTATCAGCCTCACCCTTATATTCCTTCTGAACAAACCTGTTAAGCTGTTTGGATTTACTGGAATTTAACACGTACTTGAAAGCAAGAGCCTGCAACGCTGCAGTTTGCCTGTTTGATAATTATTGACCAATTACACTTAATGTTGAACATTAGAATCAATGTGTGCATTAATGCAAGAGGAAGGTCATCTATAGTCTGAACTTCGGAGCTGTATCTATTTGCTACTTGTCTAGAGTGTGCATGCTCTCAAATGTGGAAGTGATTGAATCCAGAGCTGCTGGAAATGTTTTGTGCAGAAAAGCAGAAAAAGTTTTCATACATCCATATATATAATATATAGTATCAAGTTGTTCATTCTAAAATCACACCACACTACAAATTGTTGGTGTATTTTGTACAATAAATTTGTACTCCAGCCTTTTAAACTTGATATAATATTGTTGTTTACTATTAGACTAATATGTTCTTGTTTTAATTTAATAGTAATATCTAACATGACAATTCATGTTTCTGGATGCATGAAAAATGTTAAATAATTACCATCTGGTCCATAAATCCTTTGGTATGGAGATGTGCAAATTTGTACTCACTTAACCCAACCACCAGTTTTGTAATTTCCATGGAAAAGCAAATAAAATTAACAATTTAGAAAAAATTCTGGAAACTCCCTCTCTGATCTCAGGACCCAAATAAGCATGTTCTACCAAATGTCTGTGTAATCTAACTTTATTATAACTTGAAATTGCTTGTCTCTCTGAAGAACTGTATGGACAAGACCAAACCTCCTCAAAATATATTCATAAAATAGCCTAGGCCATAAATTCTACTTATTTTAAAGCTAAGTGTAAGGTGTTGTGATATGGATGTAATTTAATTGGTCAAACTACCGGATGTTAAGTAAAACACAATTTATTTTTATACTACATTTAAAACACAGATAAAATACAAAAGAAAAACTGCCTTAACTGTAATTCTATAAAAATGCTGAACAAAATATGTTAACTACTCTTAATTAACTGTTCCAATATAGTAATCACCCATAAATGCACCTGTGGCAAAGACTAATTCAGTAAAGTAGATTATCTCCCATGTAATTCTAGCAACAGGATGAGTACCCCAGTTTTTAACTGTGACAGAGAAATTAGAGCTTCCACATCCAGCTTCAAGGTCCCAGCAACTGCTACTGAAGGTTAAAAATAAAAAAAGGAAATCCTGATTCTGTGGGAGCTTGACCCCACTGATTCAGTATGCTTCTATTGTTCCAACTTTGGAAAAAAGCCCAAGGCTTCACAAGCTTTTTATTTTATTGGCTTTGAAACAGACTGTTAGTCACCTCTGTCACAACATTTCTTCATTAAAAAAAAGGACAAAATACAGCCCTGAAAGACATAGTATCATCACAACTCTCTTTTGAAAATTGAGAAGAAATCCATACCCAATACATGCTCCAGTCCCTCTGCAGTCATCTAATCTTCAAGGCAAAAGAAAGAAAAATTCAGGACCAATATCACAAAAAAGTCTGGAATATTTACACTTATTTGAAAGAGGTTTCTGATCCTTCTCTCACTGATACAATCTTGATAAGATATTTTGACGATTATTTGATACCTGAATCTTGTGTCTATATTTCTCCATTGAAAATGACAAATGACTTGAAGTTATCCTGATTGCTAACAACCCTAACAATGAGTGTTACTTTATTCAAGTTTCTTTGGTTTCAAGGCTTTAGTTCCAAAGAAAGAATGTGTAGAGACCAAAACTAGATGTGTCCTGTGAATGTGGGTGTAACAAATTATGTACCGTGCAAGGATAAATTTCTGGTTTTATATTGCACAATTCTAGCCTAAACTTCTATTTGCTGTCAATTGGCTGCATTACATGTTGGCAGACTCTATTTTCTTTAATAATAATTGCTCAGTAGTCCCCAAATTAAACACTGATGAACAAAGACTAGAAGTTGAGCATTCATCTTATACACCCAAGATCTTGGATACAAGAACCATACTTGAACAGTGGGACACTTTTTTATACAGAATGAGAAAGGGGGTTCTGATTGGTTGGGCTATCATCAACATGGAAATGCAGCATGAGCAGTTACCTGTCAATCTTATTTCTCAGACCACATGGGTAGATTCTGATTGGTTAGGCTGTTGCCATGGGGATGCAGCACAGATTGATTGTCTCTGCAGTCCCTAGTTTTGAAAAAGGAGTGATGCATGTACAAATTCCTTTCAGCTAGATAAAACAGGGCTCTGGATACACGTGGTTTCCAACACGTGCAAATACATTACACTACAAGCTCAAATGATGAACTGAAATTTGGTTTCCAGTAGCACAGTCCAGATTACTCCAGTAGCAAAATCTTAGCTAATATTATATGTGCTTTTCTAAAGCTTGCAAACACAGGCTGGTTGAGATTGAGTGGCATATTGTCCACTGAGAATCTTTATCATTCTTGTTACCTCAATCATACCTCCAATATTTATGTCTTTCCAGTTAAATCCACAAATTCCATGGGAACATTTAAAGATTTATTTACGCTGATCCTCCTAATCCAGCTCTTAGTTGGGTTTCCTAGCATTGTATTACATAATATGTACAGCCCTGAAACACATCATTAGACCTATGCTGTGTTTTTATACTTCACACTAACTTCCTCACTACCTTCTTCATTCAAGCATCCATCAACATACCCTACTATTCCTTTCACCCTCATATGCCTAAATTTCCCTTCAAATGCATTGATGCTCATTGTCGCATCCATGAACTTTCTAGGTGAATAAGTTACTTATTGTACTTGTTAGTGGCTATGTTAGATTAAATGGAGCCATTACTTTAATGACTGGAATAACCCAACCCACAACTGATCACACTTTGTCTCCAAATATTGAAAGATGCCTGTCACAAAGATTCATTACTCCAGTGTGCCCAGGAATTGTGTTGTACCCTTTGGGCCTAATTTCCAGTAATAAGGCAGGAAGCTTAAATCAGGAACTTTCCCCACTTGGCAGAACCATCTCATGTAAATGACTCCTGAGTGTATATTTCGATTCTGGAGAGTTGGGATGACCCTGGATGTGATTTGGAGTTGGTCAGAGAGATAGAGAGCCAAGGCAGGCAGCTTAGAAGGCTTGCCTTGATGTTCTGCAACTAAAATCCCAGTTACATTAAATGCCCATCAGCATTTATGTACTCTCACCATCACCCAGCTCCCCCTCAACCCCAAGCACTCTTATCCCTCACATCCCTGATATCCATATTCTTCTTCCATGCCCACTCCCACATTATGTATTATGTGCTGAACCATTGAGACGTATAACAACACTTGCAAGTTTTGAAACATTCATCAATAAAGGCATCCATTCATAAATATTGTTTGAAAATAAAACTGCTGCTCTTACAACCTTATAAAAAGTGTTCATTAGCCATTGCCATTCATAATTCAATAACTGAATCTTAACCTAGTTTCGTACTTATAAATAATGTCCAAATAAATGGGAAAAATATTAAAGAGTTACTTATTATAACTTCATAATGATGCCAATCAATTAAAACTGACAATGCACTTCAGCCTTTGTTAAACAGACTCCTGTGAGGGCCCTCTTTTAGCATTGTGGTAGTGTCCCTACCCCTGAACCAAGAGGCCTGGCTTCGTCCACAGTCCAGGGCTGTGACATAATGTGTCTGAAGAGGTTAATCAAAAATCTCTATAAAGTAGTTGAAGACTGGGTGCGAGTATAAGAGGAACAGTTAGTAAGTTTGCAGATGACGCCAAAATTGGAGGTGTAGAGGGTTACTTCAGATTACAACAGGATCTTGATCAGATGGGCCAATGGGTTGAGAAGTGGCAGATGGAGTTTAATTCAGATAAATGCGAGGTGCTGCATTTTGGGAAAGCAAATCTTAGCAGGACTTATACACTTAATGGTAAGGTCCTAGGG
>NC_057742.1:28534569-28557268 GCF_004010195.1 Chiloscyllium plagiosum
TAGGGTAAATAGGCAAAGTCTTTTCCCTGGGGTCGGGGAGTCCAGAACTAGAGGGCATAGGTTTAGGGTGAGAGGGAAAATATAAAAGAGACCTAAGCGGCATCTTTTTCATGCAGAGGGTGGTACGTGTATGGAATGAGCTGCCAGAGGATGTGGTGGAGGCTGGTACAATTGCAACATTTAAGAGGCATTTGGATGGGTATATGAATAGGAAGGGTTTGGAGGGATATGGGCCGGGTGCTGGCAGGCGGGACTAGATTGGGTTTGGATATCTGGTCAGCATGGACAGGTTGGACCGAAGGGTCTGTTTCCATGCTGTACATCTCTATGACTCTATGACAGTCACGTAGCACAATGATAGTTTTTCTACATGTGCGTTCAAGTCTCACCTGCCTCAGGTGTGTCATTATATATCCATGATGTGCAGGTGCCAGTGTTGGACTAGGGTGGGAAAAGTTAAAAATCTCACAACACCTGGTTATAGTTCAACAGGTTTATTTGGAAGCATTGGCTTTCTGAGCCCTGCTCCTGGCGAAGGAGCAGTGCTCCAAAAGCTAGTGCTTCCAAATAAACCGGTTGGACTGTAATCTGTTGTAGTGTGATTTTTAGTGTTCTATATCCAGACAGGTTGTTTAAGTATCAAACAGACTCCTGCTGAGCTGATCTATAAGTCAGTCTTAAATCTCAGTCAAGCATTTGGAATGAAATGATGTTTTGATTCTGAGGACCCTGTTCCACTTCTCATTTTAAAGATATCTGGAGTTGTCCGAAGTCAGCAAAAAATCCTGGCCTTTGTACTTGAGTTCAGTTGCTAATAATTTTTGCTTTTTTACTGTATTGCGAATTAATTGCAAAAACTTCTGTTCATGCCCTCATTGAAATCATAACGGAAGATGTGATGAGCGATAATCTTGAATTGGATCTTCATAGGAATCCAGCATTCATTTGATTCCACACTGAGTTACTTCATTTAATGCCTATTGTTTCCAGACACTTCCAAATCACTGATTCAGTCTTTCTCCCAATTCCACACAATTAAATCCGATCCAATAGTTTTTATTAAAAGGTTTCTGGATTTTCTTTTTCTTTTTAGAATTAATTGAATCAATTAGAGTCCAAGAGATATGCGGCACAGAAACAGACCCTTCCAGCCAACTTGTCCATGCCAACCAGATATCCTCAATTAATCTAGTCCCATTAACCAATATTTGGCCCATATCACTCTAAACTCTTCCTATTCATGCATCCATCCAAGTGCCTTTCAAATTTTGTAATTGTACCTCACTCCATACATCACTCGCATTGTCCGTGCCCTCATTGCCTCTGGTGATCTCCCCTCCACTGTCTCCAAACTCACAGTCCCCCAGTCCCGCAATGCCTGGTTCTACCTACTCCCCAAGATCCACAAGCCCAACTACCCTGGCCGATCCATCATCTCGACATGCTCATGCCTCACTGAACTCATCTCGTCCTACCTCAACCCCATCCTCTCCCCCAGGTTCAGGCACTTCCCACCTACATCCGCAACACCAAACATGCCCACCATCTCTTCGGTAACTTCCAGTTCCCCGGCCCCTAGCACTTTATCTTCACTATGGATGTGCAGTCCTTATACACGTTGATACCCCACAAGGATGGCCTCCAGTACCTCCCCCGTTCCCCAATATCCTCCTCTGCCTCATCTAACTGGTCCTCACCCTTAATAACTTTTCCTTTAACTTCTCCCATTTAGTCCAAATCCAGGGGGTGACCGTGAGCACCCAGATGGGTCCCAGCTACACCTGCCTCTTTATTGGCTATATCAAACAGTCCCTCTTCAGTACCTAGACAGGCACTGTGCCCCAACTTTTCCATTGTTACATTGGTGACTGCATCAGTGCAGCATCCTGCATCTAGGCTGAACTGGAGCAGTTCATCAACTTCGCCCACAACTTCCACCCCTCCCTCAAATTCATTTGGTCCACCTCAGAACCTCCCTCTCCTTTCTTGATTTCTCCATTTCCATCTCTAGCGACAATATGCAGAGAGACGTTTATTACAAACCCACAGACTCCCATAACTACCTGGACTACACCTCCTCCCACCCAGTATCCTGCAAGAACTCCATCCCATTCTCCCAATTCCTCCGCCTCTGCCACATCTGCTTGGACGAGGAGATATTCCACTCACAAGCATCCCAGATGTCCATCTATTTCGAACAACGTGCTTTTCCTCTCTGTCATCCAAATAGCCCTCCACTGCACCACCTCCATTCCCATTTCCCTGTTCTAACTTCTCCCCAAATGCAATAAAGACAAGAGTCCTGCTTGTCCTCACCGACCACCCCACCAGTCTCCGCATCCAACACATCATCCCTAAGCACTTCAGCCAACTCCAACTAGACCCCACCACCAAGAACATCTTCCCCTCCCCACCCCTCTTTGCCTTCCACAAGGAATGTTCCCTTCAACAGTCTTCAGTTTGCGCCACTCTCCCCACCAAACCCCAAACCACCAAGTACTTCCCCCTGCAGCTGGAAAAGATGCGAAACCTCCATCCAGGGTGCCAAATACTCATTCCAGGTGAGACAGAGGTTCACATGCCTCTCTTTACTGCATCAGGTGCTCCCAAAGTGGTTTTCACTACACTGTGGAGATCAAACAGAAACTTGGGGAATGGTTCGCCAAGCATCTCTGCCAGGTCGGCAGGGGCCTGGTGGGAATTCCCCTTTCCACTTGCTTTCTGACTTGACCATTCTTGGCCTCCTCCATTGCCACAATGAATCAAACCACAAATTGGAGGAACAACACCTCATCTTCCACCTGGGCAGTTTACAGCCCAAAGGACTCAACATTGAGTTCTCCAATTTCAAATAACCTCCCTTCCCATCCCCCAACTCCCTTCCCATGCCTTCCCCCTCCCTTCCACACCTCCCAGCCACCTACCAGATTCATTCCTCCCATTGATCAACCTCTGCCTGTCTTCACCTATCCCTAGTTCACCACCCTGCCCCTGCCACCCCCTTTATCTGCAGCTCCCCCCACACCCACCCCTAGTCCTGAAGAAGGGTTACACCCAAAATGTCAACTTCAGCACAGATACAGACCCTTCAGTCCAACTAGTCTATGCTGACCAGATGTCCCAACCTAATCTTGTCCCATTTGCCAGCACTTGGCCCATATCCTAATCTTGTCCCATTTGCCAGCACTTGGCCCATATCGCCCTAAACCCTTCCTATTCATGTATCCATCCAAATGCCTTTCAAATGTTGCAATTGTACCAGCTTCCACCACTTCCTCTGGCAGCTCATTCCATACACAAACCACCCTCTGCATGAAAAAGCTGCCCCTTAGATCTCTTTTAAATCTTTCCTTTCTCACCTTAAGCCTATGACTTCTGGTTTTGGACTCAGATACCCTGGGGAAATGGCCTTGAATATTTACATTATTCATGCTCGTCATGATTCTATAAACCTCTATAAGGTCACCTCCAATGCTCCAGGGTAAACAGCCCCAACCTATTCAGCCTCTCCCTACAGCTCAAAGCCTCCAACCCTGGCAACGTCCTTGTAAATCTTCTCTGCACTCTTTCATGTTTCACAACAGCTGTGGCCCAACCAATGTCCTGAACAGCCACAACATGACCTCCCAACTCTGATACTCAATGCACAGACCAATAAAGGCAAGCATACTAAATGCCTTTTTCAATATCTTATCTAGCTGCGACTCCACTTTCAAGGAATTAGATTAATTGACTTGATTAATTAACCAGATCAATTGATTTAACCAATTAATTGAATTAACTAATGTTAATTGATTTGAATAAGTACATCATTTGAGCTAAACAATTAGATTAATCTGCTTAATAATGATTGATCTGGTCAATTAAGATGATTAATTTGAATAACTGAACTAATTATTTAATTTGATTAATTGATTGATTTTATTCATTGATTCTATGTAAGCCTTTCTACATCTTTGACCTTCAACATGCTCTCCAACAGCATATAAATACAAACTAAGCTCGTTTGTGAACTTCAGAATGTAGTGTCTTCACATAAAGAGATATTTCTAAGCATTTTTTTTTCTCCAAGTAATGTTTAACATCTCTGGACGCCAATGTAATTAAAGGGTTTGGCTGGTTTAATATTCTTGGAACTTGAGATTAAAGCCTCATGTGTAGGATGTCAGGTTCTACTCGGGCTTTGATCAATGTCTCCCAAGTTGGTATAATTGCTATTTATCCGGCCTTTGTGCCTTCTAATTTTAAGCTACAAGGTTTCCAACATTGCTGTTGTTCTTATAGATATTTTGTGGTGTTTAAATTTTAGCTATGAAGTAATATGTAGTGGTCATGAAAGTACTCATAGACCGATGGCAAAGATTTTATAAAGATATAAGTATGTCAATCAGCCCCTGAGATTGAGTGATGATTTTTCTTGTAGTTTCATTATATTGAGTTCAACAAAATGTTGTAGCTTTTACACATTTTGTCAACAAGTTGGTTATCCCAGTTAGCTGGATGGCTGGTCTCTGACACTGAGTGCTGCCAATAGTGTGGGTTGAACTCATGCACTGGCTGAGGTCACTATGAAGATATTCCCTTGTCAATCTTCACCTCGCCTGAGGTGTAGTGATCCTTGAGTTAAACTCACTGCTAATTGTCTCTCTCTACTGGGACAATGGTAATTTGACTTCTGTTACACATAATTGATTGAACACACTATACAGTCTCCATGACAAACAATGAGAATAAGGCAACTACTTTTATACTGGAATGTTACATGTCATGATGTCTTAAAAGTACAGTGCTGTGTTGTCTGGGATCTGTTCCATAAAACAATTTGTGACCTCCAGAGAGGAGGAAATTAGACCCTATGATTCTTTGGTTGTCTGTAGTAGATAAAACAGTAACAATTAAATTATGATAACCAATCTAGATCATAACATGACTCATTTGCACTTGTTACAAGTTACATACATTCATACATATGGAGCTGTTCTCTCCAAGCAAAAGGAATATGTTCTAGCCTTGCACAGTTTTTAATTACCCAGTAGCTCGGGTAACTAATAGTCCCTTTCTCCATAACAGTCTGACTGTCAATCACAGTCAACTTGTCAACCAACAGCATTCTCTTCCCCTATGGCATAAATTGTTTTAATTGCTTGAAATTTGGTATTCTTGCATTTGTCCTAATGAGTATACGATGAATATTTTGGGTAATACTTCTCTCTTTTCAGGCAAAATCCTTTCAGCTGGAGAGTTGTGGGCGATGGCAATGCACAACTTATGAAAGATATTCAAGAGGACAGTATAAATGGATTCAAGCTGCAATTAGATGCATTTCTAGAAAGATGAGGGGGAATGTATGATATACTGAGTACATAGACTTAATCCACCAACAAGCTGGTGGGACTTCTTATTAGTAAAGCTAATTCCTATATTCTTTTATATGAAATATGAACTATTCTTCTTCATTGTTCATCAGCTTTGCTGACCACTTTCCTTGTTCAGCTTGCTAGTCAGATTTTAGTTTGTGCCCATCTTTAAAAATGCTTTAATATTTTATGAAAAGCCATACCCTCTTTGACAGTTGACTCTGATCAGATCTGATTTGGAGATGCCGGTGTTGGACTGGGATGTATAAAGTTAAAAATCACAAAACACCAGTTTATAGTCCAACAGGTTTAATCGGAAGCACTAGCTCTCAGAGCGGCGCTCCTTGAAGGACTGTAACCTGGTGTTGTGTGATTTTTAACTCTGATCAGATCAGTCACACATTTGCCAACACTTATGCAACTATGTGCCAGTAAGAGAGGAGCCAAGAATAATACTGAGGGGAATTAAGTCTTGCTCTGCAACTGATGCCCTGCAAAATAATACTATGAGTTAATTGCAGTCTTGGCTTTGACCACTTGAGTTGTCACCCTGAATGTGGTGTGCTTGATTGTTCATTTTTAAGCAGAAGAATAGCCAGTTCTTCTGGCTGGTTAAGTACAGTAGCTTATTTGGCATAATGATCAAAGAATTTTATTGGCATTTGCATTGGTTGAATAGTATCTGAGTCATTATGTCTCCAAAGCTCTTCCCATGCCTATTAGGAAACCAGGAGACTTACTAGAGCCAAACACATTAACTGACTGCTTTTAATTTTAAATACATCTGTAAAAGGCTTCTCTCCATTATGTCAATCTCAACATTGTGATCAAATTTATGTGCCAGTTTATAAAAGTCTGCTCATTTTGTTGATATTGCTTACAGATTGCAAGTATTGGTGTCAACAGCATTTAGTTCATGCAGTGGTCAAAAAGGCATTATAACTAAGAACTAAAAAGAATCTATTTGCCTGTAAGTGGCAAAACCCCATAAGAACAGGAACTTACGAAGTGTAATATACTAACATAATATTGAGAAATATTAATTACATCTTTGCTTTCAAAAAGTTAGGAAATGCCAGTCATGCCAAATGGAATAATTTTCTCCACTTGGATTGTCTTTCAACATAGCAGCAGACAGATGTTGGAAAAGACATTCTCAGGAGGTATCAGATACGGGAAAGGATGTTAGAATCAAGAACAATAAAAGAAGTTCAGCAGTTCTAAAGGAGACTTTGAATCCCATGATTATAGTGATACAAAAACGTCACTCACCAACACCTTCCAATGGCAATTATGAATGGATAATAAATGCTGACCAAGCCACTGTTGTCCACATCCTATAAATTAATATATAACAAAAAGCCCTCCCCTCCCCACAACTGCATCAGAGCAATTGCTACTTTTATATAAAATATGTTTGAGCTTCCAACAGTGCTGCCAGTGATACTCCATGTGTGAAATACAGTGGTGACCCTGGAATCCGAGCGCCCTATTGTTCGAACAACTTGGAATCTGAACAATTATTTCGAGAAAATTTTGCCCTAAAATCCGAACACATTTTCAGAATCCGAACACCACATACCATTCAGGTCACACATTGTTTGTTCAGTTCGTCCCGGGAAGTAGTCATGAAAGCATCGCTCATGTGTTCATCTCTAGTTTACCTCGTGTTTTCACCTTGATTTGTGCTGTTTTTTAAATTATCACCCTTTTACATTATTCACCATGGCACCCAAGAAGAGCAGTGAAGCAAATAAGTGCATTCACCATTAGCACTCCTCACTAAGGTAAATGAAGTTATTTTCATGTTAGTACATTTTACTTCTTGCTTTTATTATTATTACTTTATGTTTAGGTCATTTACTCATCTTATCTTACCTTAACCATGTGTACTTGCAGTTAAAAGTGTCTTGAAAATGTTTTTTTTGGGGTCCAGAAACGGATTCATTCACTTTCCATTATTTCTTACGGGGAAACTAGTTTCGGAATCCAAACTTTTCGCAATCCGAACAGCCTCCTGGAACGAATTAAATTCGGATTCCGAGACACCACTGTATAGGGTTCTGTTTGAAATGATGCTTGAGAAATTTTGAAAACTTGAGTTATCTTTTTAAAACGTTTGGTGAAGAAAATGTTATTGTTCACTCTCAAAATATTTAGCCATGTGCAGTTTGGTTTTGGGAGCATGTAGTTTTGCCAATTCTAATTTATACTCCATTTGGAAATTGTAGCACAATTTAGTGGTGACCTGTGACTGGCAATTTAGTAAGAGTTATCCATAGCCAACTGTCATAGAAGTCTTCATGTTGACATTTCATTTCAACCAGGATTGAAGTTTCTATTTCTGGTGAAACAGAAATAATCCCAGTCCCTGTTGCTTGAATTTTTATGCTGTTTTCTTGAGATTTTGATCCTAGGTAAAGCTATCTATGTGTGCAGCATTGATCTTAGAAGTAGCCTAGCTAGTTACAACACCGACTCGACACCAGCATTTTTTTACAAACCCACCGACTCCCACAGCTACCTGGATTACGCCTCCTTCCACCCTACCTCCTGCAAAAATGCCATCCCGTATTCCCAATTCCTCCACCTCTGCTGTATCTGCTCTGAGGAGGACCAATTCCACCACAAAACACACCAGATAGCCTCCTTCTTTAAAGACCGTAATTTCTCCTCCCAAATGGTTGAAGATGCCGTCCAGCGCATCTCATCCACTTCCCGCACCACCGCCCTTAAACCCCACCCCTCCAACCGCAACAATGGCCGAACCTCCCAGTCCTCACCTTCCACCCCATCAATCTCCGCATAAACTGCATTATCCGCTGACATTTTTTCCACCTACAAATGGACCCCACCACCACGGATATATTTCCCCCCCCTTCCCTATCAGCATTCCGTAAAGACCACTCCCTCCGTGACTCCCTCGTCAGCTCCACCCCCCCCCCTGTCTGATTGCAGTTTAAAAGTTTGTCTGCCTGTTCATTTCTGCAGAAGAGCAACCAGCTTCTAAGGTCACAACACCACTGCACTTGGTGATCACTAAAGGAACACTAACTGAAATTTCTGGAAAAACTCAGCAGCTCTGGTAGCATCTGTCGACAGAAATCAGATTTAACATTTCTGGTTGAGTGACCCTTCACCTTACCCCAGTTCCAAACTTCCAGCTTAGCACCATCCTCATGACCTGTCCTACCTGTCAATTTTCCTTCCCACTTATCTGCTCCACCCTCCTCTCCGACCTATTACCTTTACCCCCTCCTCCATCCACCTATTGCACTCTCAGCTACCTTCTCCCCAGACCCACTCCCTCCCATTTACCTCTCCACCCCGGAGGCTTCCAGCCTCATTCCTGATGAAGGACTCCTGCCCGAAACGTCGATTTTCCTGCTCCTCGGATGCTGCCTGACTTGCTGTGCTTTTTCCAGCACCACTCTAATCTTGACTCTAGCTAGTTACAAACCCAATTACGACCAGGCAATGCCAACCAAAAGTGTTGCACAAAGAATCAGGCACATATCAGTGTTACTGACAATGATTGTCGATTGGCCTAGCCAGTTTCTGCAATTGTTTCAGGTTTGTAGAATAGTTTTAGTCCTTTGGCTGTGTTGACTTTGAATAATTGGAATTTAAAATATTCATATGACTGCTGACTTTATTAAAAATTAATTTTGGAACTAAGTGGATAATGGTAAGAAATGGCAATGTTTTCACCAATTACCACCACGTTGTAAATAATTTGTGCTGCTGGCATGTGGTCTGGCAGAATCTTCTTTGAGTAGATTTTCTGCCACTAACACTTCTTGTAATATTAGTGTATGGGGGTTACTTATGATAAATGGTGAAGGAATAACCACAATACATCTTTGGAAGAGGTTTATGCTGAGCAACATCAAATTATCTCTTACATAATAGTAAGATTACAGGTTACATTAATTTAAGATTAAAAATCACACAGCACCAGGTTAAAGCTATAAATTCTGTGTCATATGATCTTGTTCCACAGCTACCTGATGAAAGAGCAGGGCTCTGAAAACTAGTGCTTCCAAATAATCCTGTCTAGCTATAACCTGGTGTTGTGTGTGCTTTTTAATTTTGTCCACCCCATCCAACATCGGTTCCTCCACATCATAATTTAAGATTTGTTAACGAGGTAAGCAATATTGTTATCTTCTAAGAGATAGTAACTAGGTCCATATCAAATGGTTGTAGGTTATAGAATTCACAACTTAGAACTGACTAGCTCCTCCCAGAGACGGTAATTTCTATATCAGTGGGTGTCACTATTCCAGAGCGTTCAATTTAACCAGTTCACGTCACTAGGTTTATACAAAATCAATCCCCAAGCTGTTTCTCCTTTGTTTAAACCATAATATAATTGTTTACTAAGTATAACTAGCTTACCCGTGTACCTTCACCTGTCCAATGTTCTGACTTTGTAAACTTTTCTTGACTTGGATGAGTAGGTGGTTGTTGGCTTAACAATGATCTGCTCAGATGTTGCTTTTTGTCATTTTGTGCCAGTGGCTGCTCTTTGATTTCTTGAATATCTTTCACTAAAGATGTTTCTTGATGTTGGTGCGGCAGTTATCCTGTTTGTAGAATCTTTATGTTCTGCAAAGTATGCAATGGGAGACAATTGAGTTCGTGAAAGAAGTAATCTTCTTCCTTTGACATTGTCACCTGGTCAAGATCTTCCATTGCTATCGATGCTGTCAGTGTAGTGCTGTGCAGTATTGGCAAACTCTTCTCTCAACAGTTTGTGTTCTCTAGTTGTGTTGGAGTATGAGTTTATCAATTGTCCAATGGTGGTTCTACCACAGACTTTGGAAATCAAGCCTTGAAAATTTTTCCACAGGTGAGGAACAAGTAAACAGTTCCTTCAGCTTAATGAAATCAAGTTGGTAATGTGAAACAATTGTTTAGTCACAAAGTAGCTGATCTCAGTTGGTACATGCTTCTTCCTGGGCTCAGACAAGAAACTTTGAAAACCATTAAAGCTTGGTGCTGACCCACATATATTTAGTTAATGAGAGAAGTCTCCTTTGAATATTGGGTTTTTCCTAAAAGTTTGATAGTGTTAGGTGCATTAGTCAGAGGGAAATGAGTCTGGGTGGGTTACTCTTTGGAGGATTCTGTGTGGACTGGTTGGGCCGAAGGGCCTGTTTCCACACTGTAGGGAATATAATCTAATCTAAACCAGATGTCAACAGTAGGTTTCTTTTGCAATATAGCAGCAAGTGGTATGGACATCATTACTTCTTACTACGTGGTGGAGTAGTGTTTAAAGTAAAGAAAACATCAGCAAAACAAAAAATCTACAAAAATCCAAAAAAAGAGAAGGAAAATTCAGCAAAAGAAGTAAATTTAAGAATTCAGCAGCTTAAAAGTCACAGAGAATCTGTCAGCCACTGTAACGGCGGTAGCAAATAGCTAAGGGCTGAAACAGCAAATTTAGAGCAAAACATCTGCTCTGAAGTTAAATTTTCTGTTCTGGATGGCCTAAGCATGTTCTGCAAACTGATAATCTTTATTTCATAAAGACACATTTCAACTTTTTTACTCTTAGGTCTTGTTTGTCTGCCCTATGTAATATCAGATTGGTAGGTTGTAACTTTGTTTTTCAACCAAGGGTTTCTCTCAGTTAATACAGTGACGGGCACTCCTGTATCAAGCTTAATTAAGTTTAATGTCAATTGCCATGGTTGAATTCAGTCAGATGGGTCATTTATTTCCTTTAAAAATGGCTGTGGTGCTTCTTTTAAAATAGATACATCAGTATCTAATGATGCATGTTCTATTGGAAGTATATCTCGGGAGTCAGAAATGTTTTTCTAATGGTGTATGGTATTATGTAATGATTTCTTTGCAGATATAATCAACAAATTCTGGATTTAGTGAATTTTTTAAATGTCCCGCTTGACGTTGCAGCATTTCCAAGCCTGTAAATATTTTCTGTTGTAGAACATAAATTCATTTTAAAATGCAAATTATTTGTTTTTAATAGAAAGCTTGAAAAGCTGTTATAGTAATTCACTTCTTTCAGAAAAAAAAATTGCTGCAGCTCATGATAATGTTTTTGTGGTTAAAAAGATGCTTGTTTTGTTTGAAAGGTAACGAAGTCTGCTTTCTTCAGCTTCCCAACTGCTGAATTTCATCATAAAATGAAGTATTCTATCCTTTCTGCAAAGGTTTGAGTTTTCTTCTGGAGCTTGATGTTCTCTCCCAGATTTATGAAGTTGTAGCTTCAGAAGTTCACGCTTCTTCCTGGTCCTCACAAGCTTTTTAATACTTTTGTTTTTGCCTGGTTCTGGCTGATTTAAACTTTTAAAGGAAGTCTCACTGTTGCTATAGCTGTTTCAGCCTTTAAATGTTTGCTGCTGCTGTAACAGTGGCTGACTGATTCTGTGTGACTTTTAAGCTGCTGAATTCTTAACATTTCTTCTTTTGCTGAGTTTCTCTTCAATCTTCTCTTTGAATTTCTATAGATTTTCTCTGCTGATGTTTTCTTCACTTTTGACACTGCTCCACCGTGTAGTAAGGAGTACATACCACTTGCTGCTATATTGCAAAAGATACCTGCTGTTGACATCTGGTTTTGCTAGGATTTCCTTTGAATAGATTTCTTGCCACAAACCTTCCTTCCAACACTAGTCAATAGGGCTTGCTAATATTAAATGCTGAAGGTGTCTTTGGGAAAAGAGACTTGAGTAGCAAGAAGATACAGGGTGGCAGATACATGGAAATACCACCATAGAGTCATAGAGATGTACAGCACGGAAACAAAACCTTCGGTCCAATTCATCCATGCAGACCAGATATCCTAAATTAATCTAGTCACCCCTCAGCCTATGATGCTCCAGGGAAAACAGCACTAGACTATTCAGCCTCTTCTGATAGCCCAAACCCTCCAACCCTGGCATCATCCCCGCAAATCCCCTCCAAACATCCCCCAAGCCTCACAACATCCTTCCCATAGTACTCCAGACAGAAAAAGAAAACTCAGTGAGTCTGTCACGGTAGGAATTTTTATGCCAGCAAGAACAGTCAGGATAACAGTATACTTATTTTAGTGAGAGAAAAAGAGAATTAAATGAATACATCAGAGTAATTTGAAAATTAATCAGAGACCAAGACTTCTAAAGTTGATCTACCAGTAATTAAAATTAGTTGCTATCAAAATGTTTAAAACCCTGGATAGCTGAATACTCTGTTTTCTAGAAAATTACTTAAGTGACTTACAAAAGCTATTAGACACTTATGAAGCAATTTGTTAAATATTCTGGAAAAACCTTTTTGGTTATACATGATGTTAATAAAGAGAATGCATTACTTTTAAAACAACAACCTTATAGACTCAATCCAAAGAAATTTGTTCAAGAAGGACAATGACATTATTGAACTGAGTCATAGTAGCTGAAGCTCACCTGTCTTAATAGTGCTGAAACTGGATACTTTGCAAAGATTCTGCATAGATTATTACAAAGTTAATGAGGTAACAAAAGTGGATTTATTTCCAATTCCATGACTTGAAGTATAGAAAGATTTGGGCAAACATGGTTCATTCATCAGATTGACTTGTTGAAAGGATATTGAAAAGTTGTATTGACTGATTGAGTGAAACAAATGTTGATTTTTATGATACTGGATGGACTTTATCAATGTGAAGTCATGCCATTTGGAAAGAAAAATACATGAGCAACTTTCCAATGATTAACCAAGAGAATTATTGAATACTATCTAAGTACATAGTTTATAACGATGACTTGATTGCATCCAAATAGATCTGGGAAGAATATTTGCATCGCTTGAACAAATTGTTTGATCAGTTACAAAGATACAACTTGATCATAAATCTGGTTAAAGTGAAAATGCTAAAACAAGGTCGACTTATTTGGGCTAAACCATGAGACACGTTGAGAAGCACGTAGAAATGCGAAAGGTCTATTTTGGATTATCCCATGCTGAAGGCAAAATATGAAATCCTACAATATGTATTGGCATAAGTAAATTGTATCAGATCTCCTTTCAAAATTTCTGCATTGTCGTACCTCCTTTGACAAATTTATTGAAGAAAGGCAAGAAATTTGAAGTTAAAAATCACACAGCACCAGGTTATAGTCCAACAGGTTTATTTGGAAGTACTAGCTTTCAGAGTGCTGCTCCTTCATCATCAGTACTTCGAAAGCTAGTGCTTCCAAATAAACCTGTTGGACTATAACCTGGTGCTGTGTGATTTTTAACTTTGTACTCCCTAGTCTAACATTGGCTCCTCCAAATCAAGAAATTTGAATGGATAAAAGAATGTCAGAGTGCCTTTGGTAACTTGAAAGCCATACTGACGATTCTGGCCATTTAAGCATCATGGAATTATGAGAGACCAATGAAACAGAACTGTTGATGTCAGGAACATTTGTGTGGATGCTCTTGTTTGTCATGTTAGCTGCTGGCACATCGTGGAGGTATGAGATTGATGTAGCACACTATTGTACAGCAAAATGTGCGCCTGCTTGCCTGAGGACTCGCTGCACACTTGTGTGACTGTGTTAACTGGTTTGGCAAGGGATCTGTGAAGATTTAGGCCAGTGCTAAACGAGAGCAGTGCTAAGACAGCAGCCCTGAGAAACAGCCTGGTCTGCTCCATGAGCTGGGTCTCTGTTCCTGTACATCAAAGCAGTCTTTGATGGTGAGGATGTGGCGTCAGATCGAACTTGGAATCATAAAATATATGAACACTGTGATTCAGCATGAGTCATTACCAGATGAGGGGAATGGGCTGAGCACCAATGGCAGTGTGTTTGCAGCAGGAACCAGAGGCAATATTTGACTGGAGTAAATTGACGTTCCTCTAGGGCTAAATTTTTGACAATCAATATGATAGCAGAGGGATTGAAAGAGATAGCACAGGGAGAAGGTGTCCGAGCTCCACAATGTAAAGGAGACCGCATTGGGAGCAACGGATACAATAAATGACATTGATGGATGTGCAGGTGAAACTTTGATGGATGTGGAAGGTTCCTTTGGGGCCTTGGATGGAGGTGACAGGGGAGGTGTGGGTGCAGGTTTGCAATTCCTATGATGGCAGGGGAAGAACTCCCTTCCATGGTTACTTCCATCACCAACTAACTTGCATAGCAGTCTAAACCATCAAACAGATTTATTCGCAAAAGTAATTTGCAGGCACATACAGCAACAGGAGTTGAGGGTAGTCCAAACTAAAATAGCTCTGAATCAGATCATTGGAGTGTTAAACCGGTACGTCCATCAGTTGACATTTCTTTTGAGAAATTTTAAATATGAATGGGCGTGCACTTTTTAAAATGGGAATAGACACATGATTCCAATTAGTTACAGTACATGGAACAACTGTGTTCCTGCCTACAGAATGGTACCTTCTGTGTGTTTGTCACAAAATCATGAAGTGTTATGATTTATGGATGGAAAATTTAATGATGTACAGCATCATCACAGATAAGTTAGTCTGTCAGATAGAATAGGTTCATTCAAACACTGGCCAATAGACTCAATAATATGCAAAAATATATAGCAATGAACATCTAAGGCATTTGATAAATAACATTTCTGTTGATTCAATTATATTATTGATTAATAGATGTTAATGTATACTACTTGTAATAATTACTTAGCAATAATCTACTTGATTATTAACTAATATATGCATTTAAGTGAATCATCAAATAAATTGCCATTTGTCTTATAGCTAATCTTATCAAACAGTTTGGACATGTTGTGACACACAGGTAGGACTTGAGCTCAGATTATCTAACCCAGATGTAGGGATACTATCATTGCACCACAAGATCTCTGGAATTTGAACCTACATAGGGTATACCCAATACAGAGAAACCTTGATTATCCGAAGGACACAGGTGGGAAGTATTTCGTTCAGTTAATTGAATGCCGGATAACCGAGGTTCTTCTGTACATTTCAGCTATTTGGGCTTAGCTACTCAGCCAAGATGACAGGCCTTTCTCTGTCTTACATGCTTAATGAAAAGTCAAAAAATACAAAGCATTCTCCCAGTATAGAATTCTGAAACCATTTTGAGGATCTGCTTTTTTTAGATAACTACAACTTTTAAGCTAATTCTGAGATAAAAATCCATACTAATATTACATATCAAAATTGAATCATTTGTGAAATCTCTGAACTGTCACATTGTAGATTGCTGCAGGAGATTTCTAGCCTCACGCTATTTGTGACAGATGCATGACTAACCAAATTTACTTTGCCTCACTTGGTATGCTGCATTCTCTTTTAGAGTGTTCCCTGGTCATGTGCCATCTTTTCAAAAGCATTCACCTTATTGGGCTCTTTTAATGCTACAGGGATTTCATTGAGTGAACAATTTGACATGTGTGCAATATTCTATAAAAGAAACCATAACAGATGAATAGGCTTCTGCCTGATGGAGGAAAATGTTTTAATCCATGCCAAAGAACTCATTTTCTATTATCATGTAAAATAATGAAAGCCGAACTCTGTAAAATTGAAAAGTGACAAGGAAGTCCAAAATACCTCTTGCAGTCCCAAAATATCTCTTGAAGCTGGTTAATCCATAGTTATCAAGGTTAGAAACTCAACAGATTGTAGTTACTACACTGTGCGTAAGAAGATATCTTCAGTTATAATCCTTGTTTCCAGTACATTATTCATTAAACAGTAGATTGCGTGACCAGGATGAGATAAAAATGGCAACCTTCAGTCATGCTATCATTAATGATAGGTGAACTGAACCCAAAGTGCAGGTCACCACAAGGACTCAAGGCAAGCTAATGAATATTTGATCAAGTTAGCCAGATAAAAATAACTTTATTCCTGCAAACAGTGATTTAATTATTCTTGTCATACAAGTCAGAAGAGAAAACAACTTAGATATTGGCTGTTTGAGAATAAATTTGATAGTCAAATAAATTTTGCCTGTGTATTACTGCTCGTATGTTTTGTTTTTGAGTGAGTCTGAAGCCGTGTTAATATAAAGGGGAGTTCACTTTCCAGTATATTATTGATGGCCCCTGTAGTGATTGGAACAATGTTGACCAGGTGGATCTTATTGAGTATCAGTTCCCTGGTTGTGGTTGTTAACCTAGGTCAATCAGGGAGCCCTGGCTGACAGATATAAACAGGAGTCTCAGGGATTGTCCTCACTCTAGGGACTCTGAGCTGGCTGGTCAGAGTCCATGTACTGTGCATGTTTAAATAAAGAGTGACTTGGTGATGGGTTACCAGCCTCTGTGAAGTTATTTCAGACTTATTAGACAATTTTTGGCAAAAAAGAATGGCACTAATGATGGCCATTTGAAAGGAAGGTCTACCATAGTATTTGAATTAGAATTAAATTTATTGTCACATGCAATAAATGTTTGAAAATGGCCAGTAGTAATCACTTATATTAAGTATAGAAAATCAAATCTACTTTAATCTGACTGCAAAATGATAATATAACGTTTTTTCAACCTTTAAAAAGGATAAGTTACTTTAATAATAACACCATAAAATTAAAATTGTATTGAACTTTTCCTCTGGTACATTATAGAAGTAAATTACAGTTGTATATCTGTAAATGTACATCAGGAAAGTCAAATAATTTAATTATTGAATCAAACTTCCTTGTTAGTATGAAGCTCCCAATCTAAAAGGGAATGTTTCATGTTTTCACCTTATATCCAGAGCTGCTTACCTTTACATGCAAGGTTAAAACAAAAAGGCTTTGAGATGTAAAGAGATGATGGTTTGGAGTATTCTGATTTCCCTCCTACAGGAAGGATGTTGTGAAACTTGAAAGGGTTCAGAAAAGATTGACAGGGATGTTGCCAGGGTTGGAGGGTTTGAGCTACAGGGAGAGGCTGAATAGGATGGGGCTATTTTCCCTGGAGTGTCGGAAGCTGAGAGGTGCCCTTACAGCGGTTTATAAAATCATGAGGGGCTTGGATAGAGTAATTAGGCAAGGTATTTTCCTTGGGGGTGGGGGAGTCCAGAACTAGAGGACATAGGTTTAGGGTGAGAGGGGAAAGGTATAAAAGGGACCTAAGGGGCAACCTTTTCACGCAGATGGTGATGCAAATACGGAATGAGCTCCCAGAGGAAGTGGTAGAGACTGGTACAATTGCGACATTTGGAAGGCTTCTGAATGTGTGTATGAATAGGAAGGATTCAGGCGGATATGGGCCAATTGCTGGCAAATGGAACTAGAGTTACGTAGGATATCTGGTCAGCATGGACGAGTTGAACCAAAAGACCTGTTTCCATACTGTATATGTCTCTGATTCTAAGACTCTATGACAGGTAAATAGCATTATTTATCCAACAATAAAACTCAGCAACTTAGCAGAATATGTCATCTTCAATGATTACATTTCAGCAAATGTGAACTACGAGGAGCTAGATCTTTGGTCATCCACTCACGCAGAAATGGAAGGAAGTGGACTTCAAAAGTGGCAAGCCAAATCTAATTCAAGAATTCTAGCCCCATTTAGCTATTGCCAGCTTTTTTTTAGATGGTTAGGCTGTGGGTAATGGCCCCTCATGCAACAGTGCTAACCTTGCCAGGTTGAATACAGGGTATGGTATCTAAGACAACAACCCCAACTCCCATGGCTGCTATTTTCAGGCAATCAGGCTTGTGTTGGTAAATGAAGGGTTTCCTACCATAGTCGTGTTCCAAGTAGAGTAATTGCTTCAGGAACCTTGTGTCGGGGCGTGCATGACATGTCCTGTAGAGCACAACAGGTTTCCAGTGATTAGCACCTCGATGCTGGGAGAGGGCATCGTTTTTGGATCACTTTTTGAGCCACAAGATTTGGAAGATCTCGCTATGGCACCATCCAGTGTGTGCCCAGGTTTTGTTTTGAGGTGTCTGCTATAAGTCTCAGTTGCTGCACTGCTGGTAAAACATGACCTTAATCTTGGGTTTGAGATCCTGGTCCTCTAATATTCTTTTTCTCAAAATCTGAATTAGCATTTCGGAAGCTAAGATGAAATTGTAGCATGAGATTTGACCACCCAAATTCATGATGCAGGAATTCTTTCTTTGAATGGCAGCAAGTCATTACAAACAAGAAAAAAATTAAGGACAAACACTGATGTATGTGATGATTGTGTGGGTTTCATTGAGCTGAGGAATTCCTTTTGTCTGCCTGCTCTCCCTTCCCATCACCCCCTCCCATCAAATGTCCCCTTTCTCCCGCAAGAGTCTGTTGCAATGCTGTAGCTATCCTCCCTCACCACTGACAATAGTAGGTGGAGGTCTCATAGAATTTGCCCCAATTCCTAGACCAGAACCCTCCATCACTATTGCCCCTTGCTGCTGGAATCTTTTTCATTTGCGTCCATTTTTGTCAAGAAGAAATTTCCAGAATATAGATAGTGGTTTAGAACATCCAGGACCGATCTATTTGATGGGGGAAGGGTTGGGAGCCACGTCAAGGTGTGAGGGCTGCTCGGAAGAGGCCTGGCATTTTCCCAATGATTGAATAAAGGCCCATTTTCAGGGAAGAAGTGAATTATGACCTGGAGCTGCATTTCTTTGCACAGGCAGAGAGACAAGCAGCATCTGCTCTGTTGGAGCTCAACATCCGAATTTGGAGACAATTTAGTTTTGGTTGAACATTAGATTTGAACAGTTTTTTTTACCCTGTTCAGTAAATTATCTCCAATCCTACATGTTGAAGATGGAAGGGCAGATTGAGAAAGCACTTAAAGAGTGATCCTGAGTTTTAGGAAGAGTTCTTTTATAGAGCAGGGAATGTATAATAAACCTTTATTTAAAAAACTTGCTTAGCCTAAGTGGAATTCAGTGCACCACACAGTTTCAGAAGAATGTGCAGACATTAGAAAGGATGCAGAAAAGATTGACAAGAATAGTTCCAGAGAAGAGTATTAAGGCATTCGGAATATACTTATGAGGGAAATCAGGAGGGTAAAAAGGGGACATGAGATAGCTTTGGCAAATAGGATGAAGGAGAATCCAAAAGGTTTTTACGAATACATTAAGGACAAAAGGGTGACTAGGGAGAGAATAGGACTCCTCAAAGATCAGCAAGACAGCCTTTGTGTGGAGCCAGAGGAGGTGGGGGACATACTAAACAAATATTTTGCATCAGTGTTTACTGTGGAGAAGGACATGGAAGATTTGAATATGGGGAAATAGATGGTGACATCTTGAAAGATGTCCATTTTACAGAGGAGGAGGTGTTGGATATCTTGAAACGCATAAAGGTGGATAATTTCCCAGGACCTGATCAGGTGTACCCTAGAATTCTATGGGAAGCTAGGGAAGTGATTGCTGGGCCCCTTGCTGAGATATTTGTATCTGAGATAGTCACAGGTGAGATGCCAGAAGACTGGAGGTTGGCTACCGAGATACCATTATTTAAGAGAGATGGTAAGGACAAGCCAGGGAACTATAGACCAGTGAGCCTGATGTCAGTGATGGGTAAGTTATTGGAGGGAATCCTGAGGGACAGGATTTACATGTATTTGGAAAGGGAAGAACTGATTAGGAATAGTCAACATGGCTTTGTGCATGGGAAATCATGTCTCATGAGCTTGATTGAGTTTTTTGGAAAAGTAACAAAGAGGATTGATGAGGTCAGAGCGGTGGATGTGATCTATATGGACTTCAGTAAGGCATTCAACAAGATTCCCCATGGGAGACTGATTAGCAAGGTTGGATCTCATGGAATACAGGGAGAACCAGCCATTTGGATACAGAACTGGCTCAAAGGTAGAAGACAGAGGGTGGTGGTGGAGGGTTGTTTTTGAGACTGGAGGGCTGTGACCAGAGGAATGCTATAAGGATTGGTGCTGTATTCACTGTGAGTCCACTACTTTTTGTCATTTACATTAATGATTTGGATATGAAAATAAGAAGTATAGTTAGTAAGTTTGCAGATGACACCAAAATTGGAGATGTAGTAGTCAGCAAAGAAGGTTACCTCCGATTACAACAGGATCTTGATCAGATGGGCCAATGGGCTAAGAAGTGGCAGATGGAGTTTAATTTAAATAAATCCGAGGTGTTGCAGGACTTATACACTTAATGGTCAGGTCCTAGGGAGTGTTGCTGAACAAAGAGACCTTGGAGTGCAGGTTCATAGCTCCTTGAAAGTAGAGTCACAGGTAGATAGGATAGTGAAGAAGGTGTTTGGTATGCTTTCTTTTATTGGTCAGAGCATTGAGTATAGGAGTTGAGAGGTCATGTTGCAGCTATACAGGATATTGGTTAGGCCACTTTTGGAACCTTGCATGCAATTCTGGTCTCCTTCCTATTGGGAAGATGTTGTGAAACTTGAAAGGGTTCAGAAAAGATTTACAAGGATGTTGCCAGTGTTGAAGGATTTGAGCTATAAGGAGAGGCTGAATAGGCTGGGGCTAATTTCCCAGAGCGTCGAAGGCTGAGGGGTGACCTCATAGAGGTTTATAAAATCATAAGAGGCATGGTTAGGATAAATAGACAAGGTCTTTTCCCTGGGGTGGGTGAGTCCAGAACCAGAGGGCATAGGTTTAGGGTGAGAGGGGAAAGATATGAAAGAGACCTAAGGGACAACTTTTTCACGCAGAGGGTGGTGCGTGTATGGAATGAGCTGCCAGAGGATGTGGTGGAGGCTGGTATAATTGCAACATTTAAAAGGCATCTACATGGGTATATAAATAGGAAAGGTTGAGAGGGATATGGGCCAAGTGCTGGGAAATGGGACAAGATTAGGTTGGGATATCTGGTCAGCATGGACGAGTTGGACAGAAGTGTCTGTTTGTGCTGTACATCTCTATGACCCTACGAGATGAGGAAGACATCATGTATCCTGACAGTTGGAGAAGCTGGAGTTGTTCCCCCAGAGAAGAGAAAATTGAGTCAATAGAAAAATTCAAAATCATGGAACAGAATCGAGAAATCAAGAATGTTGGTATACAATGAGTGGCAAACAAACCAATGGCAACATGAGAGACTGTCTTATGCAGTGGATGGTTAGAATCTGGAATGCACTGCCTGAGAGTGTGACTGGAGATGGAATCAGTCAAGATTGTTAAAGAGGAATTGGATGAGCACATAAAGAGAATAAATTTACATGATTACAAAGAAAGGGCAGGATATTGAGACCAGCTGATTCTTTTCTTGCAGAAAGCCAACATAGACATGATGCACCAAGTGGGCCCCTCCTGGGATGTAACCAATCTTTAATTCTACAATTCTTTTGCCTGAATATATGACTGTTGGTCATTTCTATGCAGCTTGAAATTACAGTTGGAGTCAATTTGTCTCCACCCTTGAAAAGCAAGTACACATGTAGCTCAATTATTTCTACATGTTGGATGCCAATTGGCTGAGTTACCGATATATATGGGTGAGAAGTTCAATCATAGAGTCAGAGTGATGTATAGCATGGAAACAGACCCTTCAGTCCAACTCGTCCATGCTAACCAGATATCCTCACCTAATCTAGTCCCATTTGCCAGCACTTGGCCCATATCCGTCTAAACTCTTCACGTTCATATACCCATCCAGATGCTTTTTAAATGCTGTAATTGCAGCATTTACAGAATTCTGGGCTTGCCCACCTCAGAGAAAAGACCTTATCTATTTATCCTATCCATGTCCCTTATGATTTTATAAACCTCTATAAGGACAGCCCTGAGCCTCCGATGCTGTAAGGGTACCTCTCAGCTTCCAATGCTCCAGGGAAAATAGCCTCTCCCTACAGCTCAAATCCTTCAATCCTAGCAATATCCTTGTAAATCTTTTCTGAACCATCCTTTAAGCTAAGACATGCAACAGATGAAATACAAAAGAAATCGAATAGATTTATAGAATCCCTACAAAGTGGAAGCATGCCATTCAGCCCACACCAACCCACCAAAGAGTACCTTGTGCCTTGTATGAGATGGTTAGATGCTGGAGGGTTAAGGAGGTAAGTTACTTGACTTGCTTTTTCAGCCACTGTATTTATATGGCTCGTCCAATTTAGTCAGGATGTTGAGAGTGGGGGATTTGGTAATGGTAACTCCACTGAATGGTTCGGGTTCTCTCTTGTTGGAGATGGTCAGTGAGTCAGGCACAATCTGAAGAGCAGGAGGAGAAAGTGAGGACTGCAGATGCTGGAGATCAGAGCTGAAAATGAGTTGCTGGAAAAGCGCAGCAGGTCAGGTAGCATCCAAGGAGCAGGAGAATCGACGTTACGGGGATGAGCCCTTCTTCAGGAATGAGGAAAGTGTGTCCAGCAGGCTAAGATAAAAGGTAGGAAGGAGGGACTTGGGGGAGGGGCGTTGAAAATGCGATAGGTGGAAGGAGGTTAAGGTGAGGGTGATAGGCCAGAGTGGGGGTGGG
>NC_057742.1:28557335-28572024 GCF_004010195.1 Chiloscyllium plagiosum
TATCGCATTTCCAACGCCCCTCCCCCAAGTCCCTCCTCCCTACCTTTTATCTTAGCCTGCTGGACACACTTTCCTCATTCCTGAAGAAGGGCTCATGCCCGAAACGTCGATTCTCCTGCTCCTCGGATGCTGCCTGACCTGCTGCGCTTTTCCAGCAACACATTCACAATCCGAAGAGCAGGACAATTGACATTTCGGGCATAAGCCCTTCATCGGGATGGTAAGTACCTGGCATTTGTGTGATACACAAGTTACTTGTCACTTCCTATTTATTGGTCCTCGAAAACTACCTTGAGGAACCCGGAGAGATTTTCCTAAAAGACATCAAGGTAATTCAAATTTATAATACAATCAAATCAATAGGTCTCTTGTTGGGCAGTGATAGAGTATCTACCACTGAGCCAGGTTTAGGGTGAGAGGGCAAAGATATAAAAGAGTCCTAAGGGACAACGTTTGTTTCTGTGCTGTACATCTCTCTGACTCAGACTCTATGTCCTGGAACTGCGATGACTGACCCCCAACAATAACCATCTTCTGTTGTGCCAAGTCATTGTATCTGGTATTTAATTTAAGTACAAATTTGAATGGTAGTAAAAATGTTTAAGATGAAATAAATAAGAGTCACTATAATCATCTGGCTGCTCTCTCCTTAGAGATGGATGTCTGGTGGTGCTTTAACTTGAGGGTCAAAGCCATGTCTAAAATATACACGCGAATGAAATTATAGAAGAAATATACAGACAACAGAAACAGCAGCTTCTTAAAAAAAACCTCACATTTTGGGATCATTACTTTCCATTTCAGTAGCGATATAACTTGTCTTTCAAGAATTACTGGGAACAAAATTCACCCTTTCAATTCCATACAAAAGCTCAATGTATTGAGGCAGTGATTGAGTTCTATAATTTGACCTAACATTTCATTCTTCCAGCTGGACTCAATGTCATGTCTGTTCACATGGAAATTATTATGGCACAAACAAAAGGGCCTGGGATAGTGCATTAGTCACACTACTTCCAGCCGTCCTTTGTGAATGGAGAGGCCTCACAATACAAAGGACGAGCTTGTGTGCATGCAGCGCTGTGTGCATATTTGTTCCTCATCGCTCTTTGACGCAAGAGGACTGGCCAAGCATTCAGAAAGAGATTTGGGAGGGTAAAATAACCTTTACTCCTTCTGTCTGGAGCCAGGCCTTCTTTTTGGAAAGTAAAACCTTTCTTTTGGCTTTGTTTGTTCACTGGCCAAGCATCAAGAGTGTAGAGATTACTAACTTTCACTGAAAAATCTTGATTTGAACGTGCAGTTATTGAAACTCTTCTACATTATCTTTTATTAGATTAGATTACTTGCAGCGTGGAAACAGGCCCTTTGGCCCAACAAGTCCACACCGATCCGCCGAAGCACATCCCACCCAGACCCATTCCCCTACATTTGCCCTTTCACCTAACACTACGGGCAATTTAGCATGGCCAATTCACCTAACCTGTTGCACCATTTATGTATGTTTTTCATTAAAAAGGCAAAAGACAACTTCAACTAAATAAAAAATGCAAAAAAAAAGGAATGTTAGAAATCTAAAATAAAAATATAAAATACGAGTGAAATTCATCAGCTTTCAATGGTCGCAGATCTGAAACGTTTATTCCTCTCTCCACAGTTGGTAGTGGATCTGCTGACTATTCCCAATGGTTTCAATTTATATTACCTTCAATTAAATTGTGCTTTTCTGAAAAAATAATATAACTTGTAGATATTTCCTAATCTACCTGTTCTCAGATGTTATTACACACTTTGGGAGCAGGTCAGACTAGAGTCATAGAGTAATAGAGTCAGAGACATGTACAGCACAGAAATAGACCCTTCGGTCCAACCTGTCCATGCCAACCAGATATCCTAACCCAATCTAGTCCCACCTGCCAGCACCCGGCCCATATCCCTCCAAACCCTTCCTATTCATATACCCATCCAAATGCCTCTTAAATGTCGCAATTGTACCAGCCTCCAACACATCATCTGGCAGCTCATTCCATACACGTACCACCCTCTGCGTGAAAAAGTTGCCCCTTAGGTCTCTTTTATATCTTTTCCCTCTTACCCTAAACCTATGCCCTCTAGTTCTGGACTCCCTGACCCCAGGGAAAAGATTTTGTCTATTTATCCTAAACATGTCCCTCATAATTTTGTAAACCTCTATAAGGTCACCCCTTGGCCGCTGACGCTCCAGGGAAAACAGCCCCAGCCTGTTCAGCCTCTCCCTGTAGCTCAGATCCCCCAACCCTGGCAACATCCTTGTAAATCTTTTCTGAACCCTTTCAAGTTTCACAACATCTTTCCGATAGGAAGGAGACCAGAATTGCACACAATATTCCAACAGTGGCCTAACCAATGATGATTTGATTGTATTATAAATTTGAATTACCTTGATGTCTTTTGGGTAAAATACATTACAAGTCATTTGATTTTATGAGTTTCTCATGAACATTGCATGAGCACTGGGGCTATAAACTTTAATCAAAGTACCTATTAACACTTCAAGTTAGTACTTTGAATATATTCTGATATTCTAATTTAAGATTTAATTCCAGGAAACAGCATTATAAACTGCCCTACCAGGTCTGTAAATTTCAACCAGGAAAAACCAACAAACAAAAAATTAGCTTGTTAAATTAAACTGGACTCATGACAAGACAAAGGATTGTGTGTGTCCCATAGGTTTTAGATTAAGGAGATTTATATGGTCTTGGTTAAGGATTAAAATCTCCAGTAATCATCAAAAATGTTGAAGGAACCAAATAAAAATAAATATATATTCCCTGGTAACATATTCCCTGGGCAGCTCAGTGGCACAGTGGTTAGCACAGCTGCCTCACAGCACCAGGACTCACAGGCCAAAGATGTGCAGGTTATGTGAATTGGCCATGCTAAAAATTGCCCCATAGTTTCCAGGGATGGGCAGGTTAGGTGGATTAGCCAAGGTAAATACAGGGATATGGTGGGATGCTCTACACAGGGTCAGTGCAGACTCAATGAGCCAAATGGTCACTTTCTGAATTGTAGAGATTCTATTCTCTGATCCTGATCCAGTTCTTGAAACGTCAAAACTCCACTTTGGAACTAAATTTACCAATAACCCTATTGTGCTCAGGTAGCGCCATGAGGTCGGATACTTTGGGTTCACAGTCGTTTTGCTGTGAGGTCATATCAAGCCTACATTTACCTTTCACACATTTCACAGGTCACAGGATTCGTACTGGAGTTCAGATTTGAAGGAGGATACTGAGGTTTTGATGACATTGCAAAGCAGTTATATATCAGGTATATTATTAAAACTGACTTGTGCTATATGATTCTATGACCACTATGGCCCTTACATGTCAACTTACAAATGAACAAATGGAGGATTCACACCACAAGATTAGAATCAACATAAGGGCCAATTTACCATTTTTAATGATAAGTAAATAACTTGAGTATTTTAACTTTGTACAATTTCTATTCTACAATATTATTTCTCAGACAATGAGGATTATAAAATTATAATAAAATATTTTTCATGTTGTTTTATCTCTCTATAGAGGGCTTCTTGCTTTCCTTTGTTCCATGCTGAACACTTTTTCCATTGTCCCTTTATTTTCTGTCTTTTGGTAGCACTTTTTTTTACTCATGCTTTTGCGTGGCTGTTTCAGTTTGTGTTCATCTTACACTTCACTTTATGAAAAGGCATTTTGCATCTGGAGTCCTTGGCATGTTATAACATGAAGACCAAGTGAGCTGTGGCCTAATGCTTTCCCTATCTGCCAGATTGCAATCTGATGACAAGCAAAAAGCAGCAGGGGCTGAGATTTGGAGCAGAAGTTGAATAGTGAGAGGGGCCGGGGCTGGGGCTATCAATGGGATTGCAATGCACAGATACATAGCAGCAGAAATGTCATTGTTAGTGCTGCAATGGCAGTATTTGGACGTGAATAGGCTTATTTGGTAATATGAGGCCAGATCAGCTCCTCATGGATACATTAAAATGGAGGCTGATCCTGAAATCAGATGCAGCCCTGAATAACCTATGATTTCAGTACTGATTTTTCAAATACTGGTGCCGAATAATTTTTATACCTGATTATTCGCTTCCCATAAATATAAGTAAAGTGTACTAATTGTGAAATGTGTATTCAAACTCACATTATTTCCTCCCCAACATCACCAGCCTTATTGCCAAACAAATAGATGAAAATGTTATTGTATTCTGTTCATCACAGAGCTAACCTATGTACTGTATCAAAGTGTTATTGTGGTTCTGTTCGCCGAGCTGGGAATTTGTGTTGCAGTAAGTGTTAACCTATTTAAACAAAAATATTAAGCTGATAATGTTGTTATAATCATAGAATCCTTTCTGTGCAGAAAGAGGCCATTTGGCCCACCTGTTGTGCACTGACCCTTTAAAGGGCATCCTATCCATACCTATCTCTGCAACCCTCCATTTGCCATGGCTAATCCACCTAACCTGCACATTCCAAGACACTTTGTGACAATTTAGTATGCCCAATCCACTTAATCTGCGCATCTTTGGACAATGGGAGGAAACCAGAGCACCTGGCGGAAACAGGGAACACATACAAACTCCACCCAGATCATTAGCCAAGCTACAATCAAACCTAGGTCCCTGGCACAGTGAGAAGCAGTACTAACTGCTGAGCCATCAATCTGCTCATTTAAGACAGTTGGCCTAAAAGGCTTAACTCAGAAACTTTGAATAGCTCCATCTATTGAGATAGAAATATCTCTAGGCGGAACTAGTTTGTTCTAAGTTATTAGTTCTGTAGTCTGCAGCCGTGGATCATTGATCTCGATGCTATCTGTTATAACACTTTCTCATATCTAGTTTAAATCAGTTAACCAGTCCTAAGCTAATTTAACATGTTAACTCAGCTTTCTTTTTTAACTCATTCAGGTGATATGGGCTTCACTGGCTGAGCTGGCATTTATTGCTCATCTCTGGTTGTCCTTAAGAAGATGGTGGTAAGCTGCACTCTTGAATGGTTACAGTCCATCTGGTGTATTACTCACTCAATGCAGTCAAGAAGGATTTTGACTCAGTGACGGTGAAGGAACAATGATTTATTTCCAAGTCAGGAAGGTGCATGGCTTGGAGGACCAAGAAGTGTCAGATGGAGTTTAATTTAGATAAATGTGCGATGCTGCTTTATGGTAAGGCAAATCAGGACAGGATGTATACATTTAATGGTAAGGTCCTGCTGAACAAAAGGACCTTGGAGTGCAGTTCATAGTTCCTTGAAAGTGGAGTCCCAGGTAGATCAGATAGTGAAGAAGGCGTTTGGTATGCTTTCCTGTATTTGTCAGTGCATTGAGTATAGGTGTTGGGAGGTCGTGTTGCGGCTGTACAGGACATTGTTTAGGCCACTATTGGAATATCGTGTGCAATTCTGGTCTCCCACCTCTAGGAAGGATGTTGTGAAACTTGAAAGGGTTCAGAAAAGATTTACAAGGATGTTGCCAGGGTTGAAGGGTTTGAGTTATAGAGAGAGACTGAATAGGCTGGGGCTTTTTTCCCTGGAGCATTGAAGGCTTGAGGGGTGACCTCATAGAAGTTTATAAAATCATGAGGAGCATGGATGGAGTAAATAGACAAGGTCTTTTCCCTGGGTTGGGGATTCCAGAACTAGAGGGCATTGGTTTAGGGTGCGAGGGGAAAAACTTAAAAGGGACCTAAGGGACAACTTTTTCACACAGAAGTTGGTACATGTACGGAATGAGCTGCCAGAGGAAGTGGTGGAGGCAACTACAATTGCAACATTTAAAAGGCACCTGGATGGGTATATGAATAGGAAGAGTTTAGAGGGATATGGGCCAAATTCTGGCAAATTGGATTAGATTAATGTAGGATATCTGGTTGGCATGGATGAGTTGGACCAAAGGGTCTGTGATTCTAGTCACTACATTATTCATATCATTGAGTTTTCTCTTGATTTGATGAAGTCAATGAACTTTTCTTTTACTGATTCTCCAGAGTTAAAACTCACGCAACACCAGGTTTTAGTCCAACAGGTTTAATTGGAAGCACGCTAGCTTTCGGAGCGACGCTCCTTCATCAGGTGATTGTGGAGGGCTCGGTCGTAACACAGAATTTATAGCAAAAATTTGCACTGTGATGTAACTGAAATTATACATTGAAGAATTGATTGTCTGTTAAGCCTTTCATCTGTTAGAATACAGTGATAGTTTCACTTCTTTCATGTGTAAATCACAAAACACTTTTTTTTAAAGTTGCATTCTCGGGTTAGCTATTAACAATGGTGATAGCTAGACAATATGTTGAAGGTGTTAGCCCCCTGTGTTCTCTGTCTATGACCTGATGTTTAGATTGATTCCAATCTAAAAAGTGAAATAACAGAGTTTTACATAAATTCATGCAGTTTTTAAGCTCAGTTCATAAACATGTTGGCGAGCCAATATTGAGTATGTACATCATTCATACAGCCATGATTGCCTCCTGTCCTCTCTTAGGGAGGCCAATATCTCTCTTATTCTAAAGAAGAAGATCGTGAGGACTCTGCTTCATATAGACCTATCTTGCTGCTGAATGTAGATTTTAAAATCCTGTCTAAAACACTAGCCCTGAGATTGAAGAAGGTACTACCCACTATCATAAAGGAAGACCAGATAGGTTTTACCAAGAGTTGTAGCTCTTCCAATAATGTCAGAAGGGTGTTGAATACAGTGCAATTATGCCAGCAGAGGTCAACTCCGGGCTTGGTGGTCTTCTTAGATGCGGAAAAAGTGTTTGATTGGGTGGAATGACTGTATCTTTTTGGTGTCCTGGAATGTTTTGGCCTTGTGGGGGCTTTTGCTAGGTGGATGACAGTATTGTATAATGAGCCCAAGGCAGCAGTCCTTACGACCGACATAAAATCAGACAATTTTAGCATCGGGAGGCAGTCAACAGGTGTATCCTCTCTTGCTGCTACTATTTACCTTAGTAATTGAACCGTTGGCAGAGGCTATTCAGAAGGACTCTGAAATTCTGGTGCCAAAGTTAGGATTGGGAGAGCACAAAATTACTCTCTATGCCGGTGATGTTCTTCTCTTTCTCAGGTTATAAAATTAATTTTACAAAATCGGTAGCCATGCCCGTGGGAGGCTTGGTGGGGTGCCTGAGTTGGAGGATGGAACACAATTTCCTTTCCGGTGGTCACAAAAAGGTTTTCTTTACTTGGATATTTGTATTACCCCTGTTTTCCACCAGCTGTACAGAGCTAACTTTGTGCAATTGTTTGATAGGATAAAACAGAATCTGCAGCGTTGGGAGGTGGAACTGAAGACTTACAAAATATTACATTGTGCCTGGTTTCAACATGCAATGAAACAATAATTTGCAATGGATGGTTGTGTGGACAATATCTAGGTCAAACAAAGTTAAAAATCACACAACTGACAGTTCATAGAGAACACAGGGGGCTAACACCTTCAACACATTGTCTAGCTATCACCATTACTAACAGCTAACCAGAGAATGCAACTTTTAAAAAAAAGGGTTTTGTGTTTTACACATGAAAGAAGTGAAACTATCACTGGATTCTAACAGATGAAAGGCTTAACAGACAATCAATTCTTCAATGTATAATTTCAGTTACATCACAGTGCAAATTTTTGCTATAAATTCTGTGTTATGATCGAGCCCTCCACAATCACCTGATGAAGGAGCGTCGCTCCGAAAGCTAGTGTGCTTCCAATTAAACCTGTTGGACTATAACCTGGTGTTGTGTGATTTTTAACTTTGTACACCCCAGTCCAACACCGGCATCTCCGAATCATGATTCTCCAGAGACAGATAATAATATTAATACCTTGTCTCCAACACACAGCTTTGAAGTTTAATTTTATTTTGTTTGCTCCAGTTCTCATTGTTGTTGAACGCTTTCCAGATGATTTTGACCAGCACACATGCTGAGGTTAGTTTCTCTCTGAAACTTGAAACGTGGGCTAAATGTGCAGTTTCTGAAAATTGGTTTATAAATTTCTCTTTAAACAATTTGCTAATTCTCTGACTTCATGCCCACATATCAATTCAAAGGGACTGAATCCTGTGGACTCATTAAATGGAAAACTGTAACAAAAGAATTATTTTATCCCAGTCATTAGGACATTCTTGAAAATAAGTTTTAATCGTAATCTTCAAAGATACAATTTCTAACACACCTTGAGTTTTGGGCAATGATCAGCAAATGTAAATTGTTTTATTTCCAAATCACTCAATATTCACTTGAATAAGCGAGATACAATTTGAACATGGAACTGATTGTATTTCTTTGCATAATTCACTAAAATTGTTGTAGGGGCCTGGTAGCTGCAAGTGTGAAACAATTCTGTATGGATCCAATGAGATGTAACAGCTAAAGCTGTCAAATTAATTTAAGATAAACTGGACTTGTCATCTCTGGTGATTAGAAAGATAATGAGAGGCTGATGACCCCTGCTCAGCGGCAAGCCTTCCCCTATGGATTAGGTCCCAAACTGCAGACACATCTTGTACTTTTAAGTCTCCATAAGGACAGAGGTTAAACGAAAACCTGTTTCAATTCTACTGGAATGGACTAGAGGGACTGAATGCGGAGATATCGCAGTCAAAGAACTATCCTCTAGTTATGCTGTATCACAGGTAAAGACCCTCTCTAATTCTGAGTATTGCAACCAATTAAAAAAAAGAATCTGTTCAAAGGCACTTTGACCATCCTTTAAAATCAAGGTTCTTAAAAAAAACAACTGTTCAACTATCAATATCAACACTACCAATAACCTCCACTGCAACAGTTGCAATGTATAATTCATGAGCAATTCAGAGATGGATTTTTAAAAATAACTTTTATCTTTTTGGACTCACCTGTTGTTCCTGTTCTGGTTGTATATCTCGTGCATTAGTAACTAATGAACTCAGTCCTTTTGGTAATTCAAGAAGTCTGCTTAACTTGGCTTCTTTAAAATACATGCTCATTTGAGCTTGGAATACTTTCCAAGTTAGCTTTCTTGCAACCAACCAAAAGGGATGGATGAATAAGGAAATAATGTGTTTCTGCTGCAATAAGATAAGATGTACCAAAGTCAGTTGCTAGAGCTTAAATGGGAGACCAATTGTAATAGTAGGAATGTCTAAGAAATCCTCAGAAAAGGGTGCATCAGGAAAGGAAATGTGTATTAAGACTTTGCCAGTATTTTGAACAGAATATGTTAAGAATCTACTAAGCAGTGAAAGATGAGTTGGGAATATTTTTTATCAAGTAGTGATAAAAAAAATCAAATGATCCTGGGTTCTGAATATTTTATCTCAAAGTGAGAACTATTTCCTTATTGTCCAAGTCTAGGAGGTAAATCAAGAGATACTGGAGCAGCATAATAATGGATCATGATATAATTTGTCTTCCAGGGGTGATAATAAAAGACAAAATATTAATTGATGGTACGTATGGAGGTCTCATGACACTGAGTTGGTTTAAAAAGTGACTTGGTAAATGGAGAAATTATAGTTGGAGTAATGAGACAAATCCATAAATTTAACATACAAAAGAAAGTAAACAAACTAACCAAACAGCATATACATTGCAGCTAAAATGATCTTAACACAAACTTTAAAATAAACTTAACCTGTTTCCAAATACTATTCAGTAGAGACTCAAGTGCAGGGAAATAACAGTCCTATCTTAATTCTTTAACTTTCTGCTAAACTGATACCTTTCAGGACTTCTTTTCTATTGGACTGTGGAGACAATTTGAAGAGTTCCCCAGTCTGCTGATACATACTCTTCATAAGTTTGAGAATCTAAACTTACACAATTTTGATCACAATATTAATTAATAATCCTCTTCTTTTCCTGAACTCTGCCACTGAACACATTCCTAAGTAACTGGAGGGCTGGAGATAGATCATACAAGGTCTTCAATACATTTCCACCTTAGATTTTACTGCTCTTCAATAAGGTCTAGAATACAATACAGCTTGTAGTACAGTTTGCCTAGCCCTGTTAAAAATTGCCAGTCTTAATTGTTCAGGTTTTCTGTTCTGTGGCAATCTCAATTTCGCCTTTGAGGCTGGAAGATGCCCAACTCCTCGTCACTTCTTATTTCTACAGGAGCAAGGAGTGAGAAATCTACAGCCATCCTGATTCACCCTGAGGATAATAGTTCTGTCCTTCTTTATCCGTTGCTATTTCCCACAGTAACTGAATTTCATACAGTTCTCAAAATCCACACATAATTTCAACTGTTCATTTGTTTCTCATGTGTATACATCTTAAAAACCTCTCTCTCTATAACTGAAAGCACAATGGGGACACACATTTATGGCTATTCACAACTGTACAGTGACCTTACATTGGGTTCTTCTGGTAGTGGGTCTACCTCTGGGGCAGAAGGCCTGGTTAAAATAAAACAAAGAACTGCAATACTGGAGATCTAAAACAAGCAAAAACAGAAATTGCTGGAGAAGCTCAGCAGGTCTTGCAGCATCAGTGGTTAGAAAATAGCATAAAGGTTTCTAGTCCAGTGACCCTTCTTCAAAACCCTTCTTCAGAGTTGAAGAAGCGTCACTAGACTCAAAACATTAATGCTGTTTTCCCTCCACAGGTGCTGCGAGACCTTGCTGGACTTCTTCCAGTGATTTCTATTTCTGTTTGTTTCTGGGTTCAAACCCAATTGGATCCAGAGGTCTGTTTCGATTTGTCAGAACAGATGGACATTTTTGAAAGATAAACAGTGTCCTCACATATTCATTGTTCCAAATACATTTCCAGGGTAAGCATGCTAGGTTCAAATCAGACATTGAGCGAAGGGTCCCAGGCTGCACAAACACGCACATTTCCAAATGGATATGAGTCACAACTCACATCAGAAATAATTCCACAGAGGCCGGAATCCGGTCATCAAGTCACCCTTTATTTGCACAAGCATCGTAGTTGACAATGGATCTGGTTTCCTCTGAACTGGCTCTCTGAGTGTACAGAACCTCTGAGACTCCTGTTTATGTTTTTTTTTCTCTTTTTTTAAATTAACCCCCAAACTACCACCTAACTGCGGTAGTGCTTATTTTTCCCCAGCACCCATATTGTGTGTGTGTGCAGGTGTGAGACACAGTGAGAGACACAAGGTGTACGAATCTTTATTCAATTTCAACCACCGGGAAGAAAGGAAACACCCGGGTGGCCAGTGACAAACACTGCCCTTCACATCAAAGGGCAGTGCTGTGTAATCAAACAGTGAAGGGGAGGGCAGGGATTTAAATCAAAATAGAGTTGGAGGGGGAAATAATGCACTCCACTCCCTGCGGCGCCCACCTCTCCCTGAACAACTCCAGAGACTCCTGTTTTTTTCTTTCTTTGTGTGTGTGCGCGCGCAGGTGTGAGACACAGTGACCCTCCTGTTCTGTTTTTTAATTTTTTTTAAATTTAATCCCCACACTACCACCTAACTGTGTTAGTGCTTATGTTTTCCCCAGCACCCATGGTGTATGTGTGTAGGTGTGAGACACAGTGAGAGACACAAGGTGCACGAATCTTTATTCAATTTCCACCAGCAGGAAGATAGGAAAACACCCGCGTGGCCAGTGACAAACACTGCCCTTCACATCAAAGGGCAGTGCTGTGTGATCAAAACAGTGAGGGGGAGGGTAGGGACTAAATCAAAATAGAGTTGGAGGGGGAGATAATGCACTCCACTCCCTGCGGCACCCACCTCTCCCTGAACAACTCCAGGGTGTTGGTCGACACCGCGTGCTCCTTCTCCAAGGACACCCGGCTCTAACGTAACCGCGGAAGAGGAGCAGGCAGTCGGCCTTACGGACCCCCTCCACGGCCCGCTGCCTGGACCTGTTGATGGCCAGTTTGGCCAGGCCCAGGAGCAGACCCACGAGGAGGTCTTCAGACCTGCCGTCCCTCCTCCGTGCCGAGTGCCCAAAGATCAGGAGCGTGGGACTGAAGTGCAACCAAAAGCAGAGGAGGAGGTTTTTCAGAAAATCAAAAAGGGAGTGCAAACGCCCACACCCAATATATATATATGGTCCACGGACTCCACAGAACAAGCAGTTGGGCTGGGAGTCTGGGAGCCACCGCAATCTGCGGTTGCAGGGGACTGCTGCGTGCAGCACCCTCCACCCCAGAACCCCAAGAGAAAGGGGGAGGACTCCCGCGTTGAGAGCCCTCCACTGGGGATCCCCACCGGCCAGTGGCAAATGGGCACGCCAAGGCATGTCCGGACGGTGAATGAGGGAGAAGAGGTGGATGGTGTGCAGCAGCAGTCTGTATAAGGCACTCCTTTTTATCCCCGGAAGGGAACAAAATTAAAATTCCAGAGGCGGCTCAGATTGTGGGGCACAGGCTCCCACGGGAAGTACGGGACCAATGTGAAATTCCGTCTGGGCTGGGGTGAGCGCGGACGGGATCCCACCGCACACCTGAGCGTCCTCCAACTGGTGCACTACGTCGGGTCCGAGCACCGCCGTTTTAAGGCGTCGGATGGCAGTGGCAACGTACTGGACGTCTACCGCTGCCCTGCTCGCTATGTCCTGCGGCAGCGTCCAGCCCAGGCCCCCGGCAGCCAGCACGTCCTCGACTCCGGTCACCCTCGCCGCCACGGCCCTCCCCTCAGACAGCCACTCGAACCCATGAGTACGGAGGTGCGGATTCCTGAGCAACGGCTCCCTGACGACAGCCGCTACTCCTGCCAGAGGGTAGGCCCGACGCGATTCGACCATTAAAGGTATCGCTGCAAGGTCTGAAGGCGGAACGTCGCGACCTGGGTGCAGACGCACACCAGCGTCTGCCCTCCTCAATAGGGAGACTCAGAACCTGCGCAGCGACCCAGTGCATCTTTTTGTCCCAGAAGAAATCGACCAACGTTGTCTGGATGTCAGCGACAAAGCCAGGAGGAGGGACCAAAGTGACCAGCCGGTACCACAGCATGGCGGCCACCAGCTGGTTTATGACCAGCACTCAACTCCTGTAAGATAGCACTCGGAGCAGTCCTGTCCAGCGGCCTAGGTGAGCCGAGACTTTGGCCTCCAGCTCCTGCCAGTTGTCCGGCCAGGATTCCTCAGCCGGGCTGAGGTAGACCCCCAGGTAGAGGAGATGGGTGATACTCCAGCTGAACCCCCGTAACTCCTCCGGCAGAGGGTCCACCCGCCACGGACCGGCCAGTAGTCTGGAACATTTGGCCCAGTTGATCCTGGCGGAGGACGCTGCCAGATACACGGCCTGGCACTCGCGCATCCTCCCCAGGTCAGCTGGGTCGGTGAAAGTGAGGAGCACGTCGTCAGCGTAGGCCGAGAGGACCACCCCCGTGCCCGCGCCGTGCAGAACCAGCCCTGACAACCTCCTCCGCAAGAGGCGCAGGAAAGGCTCCACGCACAGGGAATACAGCTGGCCGGACAGGGGGCAGCCTTGACGCACTCCTCTCCCGAAGCAAAGGGGCATCGTCAGGGACCCGTTAACTTTAACCAGACAATCTGCGGCAGCGTACAAAAGTCAGATCCGGGCGACGAACTGCGTCCCGAACCCGAATGCCCGCAGAGTCCCGAGCAGGTACTCGTGATCGACCCTGTCGAACGCCTTCTCCTGGTCGAGAGACAGGAAGGCGCTCGGCAGACCAGCCCGTCGACAGAAATGGATCAGGTCCCGGACCAGGTGGACGTTATCGTGTATCCTCCGGCCCGGGACCGTGTAGGACTGGTCCGGGTGAATCATGTGGGCCAGCACGGAGGCCAGGCCAGAAGACAACACCCTGGCGAAGATTTTGTAATCCGTGCTGAGGAGGGAGACCGGACGCTAATTCTTTAAAGAACGAAGGTCCCCCTTCTTTGGCAGCAGGACGATGACCGCCCTGCGCCAAGAAAGGGGCAGCTGTCCGGCATTTAGACACTTCCCCAGGACGTCCCAGAATGCCCTGAAGAACTCCACAGTCAGCCCGTCCAGCCCCGGGGTTTTGCTCCTTGAGAGCCGGTCGAGGGCGCCGGTCAGCTCCTCTAAAGTGACGGGGGCGTCGAGCCTTCCGGCGTCCTCTGGGCTGAGCTGCGGCAGGTCCTCCCACAGAACTCTGCGAGCATCCTCGGTGGATGGATCCGGAGAGAACAGAGCTGTGTAATAGTTTCGGACGTGAGCCCTGATTCCCTCCGGATCCGAGACGAGGAGCTGCTGACGGGTGCCACGACTTTTTTCCAGCGAGTAGAAGAAGGGGGAGCCGCGGTCCAGGTCCTGACGAGCTGCAGGTCCCGGAGCGCGGCCTTCTTCTCTTCGTACGCCCCGCGCAGGGCCGGGTCCGCGTCGGGCTGACCGAGGCGTGAATCCAGGTCGAGCATCTCCCTCTCCAACTCCCCGATCCTGGATTTCCGCCTCTTCGTCGACCCCCTCACGTACTCCTGACAGAAGACGCGGACGTGAGCCTTGCCCACGTCCCACCATAGCCTCAGGGAGGGGAAGCTTCCCCGCTTCCTTCTCCAGCCGGCCCAGAAACGACGAAACGAGTCCCGGAACCGCTCGTCCTCCAGCAGCAGGTTGTTAAAGTGCCAGTACGCGGAGCCGAGCCTGGCGCCGAACGGAAGGAGTTCCGCCCACACCAGGTGATGGTCCTTGCACGACACCTGCCGCGTGGAAGCCTTCGGAAAACTGGAGGCGTACGCCTGCGAAACGTACAGGCG
>NC_057742.1:28572524-28572680 GCF_004010195.1 Chiloscyllium plagiosum
CCAAGGACACCCGGGCTCCACTCCTGTTTATATCTGTCAGCCAGAGTTCCCTGATTAGCCCAGGTTAACAGTCCCACTCAGGCATATCATACTCAACGAGATCCACACTGCCTTCATTACAAACAATACATTCCTCCCCCCCCCCCCCCACCCCCA
>NC_057742.1:28572761-28599810 GCF_004010195.1 Chiloscyllium plagiosum
AAGACACAAAGTGTACCAATCTTTATTCAATTTCCACCACCAGGAATATAGGAAAACACCCGGGTGGCCAGTGACAAACACTGTCCTTCACATCAAAGGGCAGTGCTGTGTGATCAAAACAGTGAAGGGGAGGGTAGGGACTTAATCAAAATAGAGTTGGAGGGAGAAATGATGCACTCCACTCCCTGCGGCGCCCACCTCTCCCTGAACAACTCCAGGGTGTTGGTGAGACTCCTGTTTATTTTTTTTTCTCTTTTTTAACAGTGAAGGGGAGGGTAGGGATCCCCTGTTTTTTTTTATATAGCACTTTTTTTTTTAACGGGACCTTGGGGCCAATGTGAAATTCCGTCCGGGCTATGGACTCCTGTTTATTTTTTTTACCCCTACACTACCACCTAAGTGCGGTAGTGCTTATTTTATCCCCAGCACCCATGGTGTGTGTGTGCAGGTGTGAGACACAGTGAAAGACACAAAGTGCACGAATCTTTATTCAAATTCCACCACCAGGAAGATAGGAAAACACCCGAGTGGCCAGTGACAAACACTGCCCTTCACATCAAAGGGCAGTGCTTGTGTGATCAAAAACAGTGAATGGGAGGGTAGGGACTAAATCAAAGTAGAGTTGGAGGGAGAAATGATGCACTCCACTCCCTGCGGCGCCCACCTCTCCCTGAACAACTCCAGGGTGTTGGTGAGACACCTGTTTATTTTTTTAATTTTTTAAAAATTTTTTCGTCTTTTACCCGGGCTCTAACGTAAACACTCCTGTTTTGTTTTTTTTTTAATCAAAATAGATATTTATATTATTGATAGTCAACCTCCTGTTTATATATATTTTTTTATTACACCCGGGTGGCCAGTGACAAACACTGCCCTTCACATCAAAGGGCAGTGCTTGTGTGATCAAAAACAGTGAAGGGGAGGGTAGGGACTAAATCAAAATAGAATTGGAGGGAGAAATGATGCACTCCACTCCCTGCGGCGCCCACCTCTCCCTGAACAACTCCAGGATGTTGGTGAGACACCTGTTTATTTTTGTCAGCCAGGGGTCCCTGACTGGACACAGGTTAACAGCCCCAGTCAGGGAACTCTTATTCTATGACCTTGTTACACTCACTATATCTCTCTCTATGTTTGAGACATAGACTTACTCTTTTTCTAGTCGCCTCTCCTGGGGCATTTTTACACCGGGCCCCGTTCCTCTGACTCAGCTTCGGATACGGTCAGCATGAACCAGATCATAGCCTGCCTCTTGTGCCCCGAGCATCTCGGAAGAAATTCATTCTCTTCTTCAGGCAGTAAAGATGTCGAGGCTGCAACATTCACCCTGTCCACCCCAGACTCCAAAGTTTCTTCGACACTAGAGAGAGGTGGAGGACCCACAGGTTCTGGTAATCTTGCCGGATGACCTGAGGGGCTGGGTATGTTTTGAACCTGCTCTGATTGAGATTGTGCATGTGGTCCGTGTGCTTGGTCAGGACTGCCTCATTTACCCAAACTTTGAATGTCATGGGCGTGACCTTGCGTCAACCATAACTCTTACCCATGCAGGGCCATTTCCATGGTTTTAGCACCAAACTCACTCCCCTGAAGTAAACTGTCTCCCTTGCTTAGCGGTGTCTTGTGTCTGGCATTAGCCTTCCTGTTGCCGTTTCACCTCCCCCCCCCCCCCAGGTCCAGGAAGATCAGATTCAACCTGATGCAGTGTCTTCTCCCTATTAGCAACACGGCTGGAGCTATCCCTGTTGTTGTGTGAGGGGTGGTTCTATAATCAAATAGGAACCGGGACAGTTTGGTGTCGACTGATGCTGCGGGCTGTTCCTATAACCCCACCTTCAAAATTTGGACCGCTCTTTCTGCCAGACAACGATACAGTGAATGGTAATGAGCTGCCCTTAAATGCGAAATGCCGTTCGACTTTAGAAAATACTCAAAGTCGCTGCTGGTAAATATGGCCCAATGTCTGGGAGTCCATTTGTTGCAAAAGATCCTTGCAGCTTTTCTATCATGACTGAATAATGGCACGGGCTGATGATACCCCAGATGGCAGTCTCATATATTAGTACAAACCCTTTATGGGTAAAAATTGTAGCATACTTCTGGGAATCCTCATCTAACTGGAAGTGCAGGTACGGATGGCTCACGTCCAGCTTCATTCAGGACAATCCCCATGTTAGCTTTGCGTATGAGTTTTCTATGCGAGGGACTGGGTATTTATCCAGCTGAGAGAACTGGTTCACCATTTGTTAAAAGTGTCCAGTCAGCTTTCACAATTGGTATGACCTGTGCTGCCCATTCCACAAACTGATGATTCCTTCATTTTCCAGCCTCATTTTGCTTGGAAGGCAAATGGCACTAGGTGGACCTTGCAGAATCGTGGAATTGCTTCCTGGCCAACATGCAGGGTGGACTTGACTCCTGGCCAACATGCAGGGTGGCCTTGACTCCTTTAATAGTTCCACTCTCATCACCACTGAAATAACTCCAGAGGCTGGTATCCCGTCACCAGGTCACCCTTTAGTTACATGTGCATAGTACTTGACACTGGTTTCTTCAGTGTGAGCAGAACATGAGAGTCCAGTTTATTTTTATGTTATTTTATTAAACAGTACAGTTTACAAATAAACAATTAACATTAACAGCTGTATACAGAGGTAAAAACAGAAACCAGATTCTGGATTAGTGGTGCTGGAAGAGCACAGCAGTTCAGGCAGCATCCAAGGAGCAGCGAAATTGACATTTTTATTCCTGATGAAGGGCTTTTGCCCGAAACGTCGATTTCGCTGCTCCTTGGATGCTGCCTGAACTGCTGTGCTCTTCCAGCACCACTAATCCAGAAGCTGTATATAGAGATACAGTAATTTACAAGGGAGAGGGGCAGCAAAGCCAGAGCCCAAACCCTGAGACTCCAGTTTATTTTTTTTAATTTTATTAAACAAATTACAAAAACAGTTTACAACACAGTTACATTTACAGCTACATACAAGAGACAGCAATTTTACAAAGTGCACCCATCTTTATTCAATTTCCACCACCAGGAAGATAGGAAAACACCCGGGTGAGACTCCAGTTTATGTCTGTCAGCTAGGGGTCTCTGATTGGATCAGAGTAACAGCCACAATCAGAGAACTCATATTCTATGATGTCCACCTGGCTGACCTCCTGATGAAGGGGTTTTGCCTGAAATGTCTATTTTCCTGCTCCTCGGATGCTGCCCGACCAGCTGTGCTTTTCCAGCACCACTCCAATCTTGACTCTGACCTCTTTACAATCCCAATTACTACAACATTTAAAATCTGATGATCAGGAATTGGGAAGATTTCAGCCAAAACCTTTCCCAAACAACCAATGACCTCAATGTTATGCAACAGACCTTCTAACCGTCTGTCACTTTAGTTAGACTAGCCAGGCTTAGCTTTACGAAAACTGAAACATGCAGTTGCTTGCAATGGGGACTTTGTGAATAGTACCCATGTGTGCGGTGTAACTTTACGTTCTTACGTACTTTAAGTGGGAAAATAAAACTCAGTAAAAGGATAAAATTCGTTTAACTTTGTGCCCCAGCGCTATTGAAACAGATGCTACAGCCATTGGGAGTCAGATGGCAGTCCTCGATGCGCCTGTTATATTTGGGAATATTTGCAATCGCTTCTACTGTCAGCTCGGGATTGGGAGGAGAGTTTCCGCTCAGGGAAATCCCGCCCTACCTGACTGTGTTGCTCTCAACCAGGGGGGTAACGGGATGATTTGGGACACAGGGAGAGGGTTCGAGGCTAGTCCTAGGAGGAGGTTAAAATCTTCCCTCAGTGACGGTGGGAAGCCGCTGGTCTGTCTGGAAATAGGGAGAGGTAAGAAGTTTTTGGGGGAAAAAAAATTACTTTTCTTTGAAAACAAAGTTTCGGCCTGGCTTAACATTCTTGTCTAACGTTTGCAAACAACCAAATGCAGCTCCGAGATGTTCCTACTGCAGATCGTTGCTACGGTTTTAGGCTTTGAAATGAAATGATGCATTCGACCGAAAGTTACAGTTTGTGTAATTTCAGGAGTGGGGGAAGGGGGTAGAGAAAGGGAGGGAAACATTCCGGGCTGGAAATGGGAGAAAGGCAGATCCTCTCTACTAATTTAAAGTTTTGCATTGTATTATTTCCAGCATTAACGCTCCCAGGGAATCGCCTTGTTACTGTCAAAGTCGTTACATGTTGAAGTTGTAACTTTTTCTTCCTGTCTGCTTTTCTTTGTCTGTCTCTTTTTCGCGCTCTGCCGTTGTTTTGTTTTTCCCCCAGACTGCATATATTCAAACGAAAGCAAAGTACATTGCTGTTTCCGACTTTATTGTCCGCGTCGAGACCTACCACTGAATCATTGGCTTCTCGTCTGCTTTCCCGGGTATGGTGTTGCGACACCCGCGATAGGTTTCTGGAAAATATCGGAATGCCAAGAATGAGAGGGAACGGGACGTGGTTCCATTTTCACTGCGATGGGTTGGGAATTGTTTGCAGTAGTTTTAAAGTTGAATAATTGTTCATACATACACGAAGTACCGTTTTCAGGGAAAGCTGTTATTCTGTCTGCATCAGCATGACTCCAAACGTGAAGTTAACACAAGTCTGATCATTTTGTCGTAAAGTTAGTCATATGTTTCGTATTGTTCGTCTAATCCTACATACAAATGTTTTAATGTAGGCAGCTATCAAAAACATTTATACTTTAGCCCCCTCTCTCTCTACGTTTTTGAAAATTGATATATGTTTGTTGATATTCTGTACCTTAAACACATATTTTCTGAGCTAGAGTTGTAGCTGGAGATAAAACCCCTTGGAAATAGGGCAATGGAGATGAAGGGAAATTGAAGATCATACAATTTTATTTCACCCGTTAGTTATTCCGTCGGCATGTAAAGCATACACCCACAGAAGACTTTTTATTATTTTTTTCTGGTCATGACTGGGTACTCGGCCAGGGGTGAGTAAACAGATGAACTAGCCTGATCTGCAGTTTGTGCTTCCTTAGTCATGTCCTCCTTCTATTTTGGTTGAGGAAATGACTGTGGACAAGTACTTTAACTGACATCACTGGGAGTGAACTTTCTGACTGCAGTTTATTGCTTGCAGGCAAAATGAATCTGGTTGCTTTAGATAAAGTTATTTTGCTGATGTCTCTGTTGCTGTAACTTTTGTAGTATTGTGGTTAGGAAAGTGCCCTTTCCATAACTTTACAGACAAGGGTAACATGTGAAAGTTAGAGCTACTTTGAATTGTAGAGGATATTCAACTGTACACCCTTACATTTAATCTCTCTAAATGATGGTTTAGTGATTATTTATAGCAATATTGTCAGTTTCACTGCTGCTAATTACAGGTCAGTTGCTTTTGTAATTATAGGGCTATTATATTTTGAAGATACTTTGCTAGACAGTCATAGTCGGATAATTCAATCACTACTTTTTCCACATTTGTATGTTCCCAATGCTGATTTGCTAATACTAATGAACTGGTGAGGAGCAATTATAATAGTTTCTGTCTCTTCTAACACTGAGCTTTGTCATTTGGGAAGTTGAAGAACTAGATACTGAGAAACTCCAAGGGTTTGCTCTTGAATCCAACTGCTGACTGAAGTTAAGAGGCGGGTTAAGTTGTCTAAATGTAATCAGGAAATTACAAAGGAACATGAACATGATAAGAGACCACACTGTACTAAATTCTATTCTGTCACCGTGTGGAATAGAAAAGGAAGTTATGCTTCAGTTGTACAAAGCCCTTGATTAGACGATATTGGAATTACTGAGTTCAGTTCTGGACACTGCAGTTGCTTGCATGGGAGCTTTGTGAATAATACCCATATGCACGGTGTAACGTTACGTGTCCTCTTTGTCAGTGACACCCAACCCCTTGCCCCAAGCATGTGTGTATATATGGGCCTAGAGGGGGAACAGAGAAGGTTTATCAAAATTACAATGGGGCCAAAGGGTTATTTTATAAAGACAACAGGTTGCATAAAGTGGTATTCTGGATTAGTGGTGCTGGAAGAGCACAGCAGTTCAGGCAGCATCCGAGGAGCAGGAAAATTGATGTTTCGGGCATCCTGATGAAGGGCTTTTGCTCAAAACGTCGATTTTCCTGCTCCTCAGATGCTGCCTGAACTGCTGTGCTCTTCCAGCACCACTAATCCAGAATCTGGTTTCCAGCATCTGCAGTCATTGTTTTTACCTGCATAAAGTTGTATGTTTTCCTTGAGAAAGGGATGCAGTAATTGAGATATTCAATATGTTTAAAAGAATTTGCTAGGGTAGAAATGAAGAAGCTGCATTCTCTGATCAGGCCAGCCAGAACACGAATGTGGAATCGCAGGGTGAGAGTGAAAACACTAAGGACTGAAAGCAAGAAGCACTTTTTAACCCAAAGCATTATAGAAGGTTTGGTTTCACCCAGAAGGCAACCAGAGTTGTACAGTTTTATTAGTTAAGAGCATGAACAGGTTATGGGTCAAACATAGTTAACTGGAGCTTACAACAGTCCTAATCCTGAGGACCTAAATAGTTTCTTTGTGTTCCTGTGTTTTTTTTATCTTACTCACTCCATCCTTATCTCTAACAAATACAGCTCATTGACCTCAAGTCACAAACTATCCGTTTAGCGTTGTCTGATGTTCACGCAGCCAATCTTTGACTCGGAACTATCTAATCCCAAACTCCCATCTCTATCAAGTGTATCTAATATTTCCATTGTGCTGCCTCAGTGCTTTTTGTGTCATTGTCATCCAATTCCTGTTTCCTTGATTTTTGACCTATTTTTCCCAAGTCAACCTCGAGAACAGGTGGGGTATGAACCTGGTGTCCCCATCCAGAGATAGGGACTCTACCACTGTTCCACAAGAGGGTCCCTATCTAATTCCTTTGCCCTATTTCCATTAAACTGTTGCCTGCCACATCTCCTGCCCCACTACTTAGGTGGGCCAGTGTGAAGAATGCACGCAAGATTAGAGTGGTGCTGGAAAAGCACAGCAGGTCAGGCAGCTTCTGAGGAGTAGGAAAATTGACGTTTTGAGCAGGAGCCCTTCATCAGGAATGAGGCTGGGAGCTTTTGAGGTGAAAAGACAAATGGGAGTGGGGGTGGGGCTGGGGAGAAGGTAGCGAAGAGTGCAATAGGTGGATGGAGGTGGGGATGAAGGTGATAGGTCAGCGAGGAGGGTGGAGTGGATAGGTGGGAAGATTGGAAGGTCGGACAGGTCATGAGGACGGTACTGAGCTGGAAGGTTGGAACTGGGATAAGGTGGGGGGAAGGGGAAATGAGGAAACTAGTGAAGTCCACATTGATGCCCTGGGGTTGAAGTGTTCTGAGGCGGAAGATGAGGCGTTCTTCCTTCAGAATGCACTTGTCTCAGGAGGTTATCCAAAGCAACTGTCTTAATTTCAATTTCTCAAGAAAAACCCTCATCTCTCCTGCCCTTCTAAACTACTGCCTCACTTTTCCCTTCTATTTCCTGTGAATCAGTTTATCACCTTCCGAGTCTGGGTTGTCTCTCCAGAAGTTGAGTTTTTAAGATTTTGGAAGAAATTGACAGGGCAGATAGAAAGCTTTTCTGCTGGAGCAGAGAGTCTGAAGATAAGGGGACAGAAAAATCAGAACCACGTTAATTAGGAGAGAATTTAGGAAACAGTTCATAAAAAGTATTGGTAAGACTGTTGCTCATGTAAAACAGTGGATTGAGCTCAGTTAATGATTTAAATCTAAGGTTGGAAAATTTTTGTTAGTTGGTTGTATTACAAATAATTGAACCAGTGTCCTATTTAGTCATAACATCTTTGAATAATCATCTTCCTTAAAACCCTGTGGGCATACCTATACTATAAGGATTGCAGTGGTTCACAAAGGCAGATCACCACCAACTTCTCCAGGGCAAGCAGAGATGAGCATTTAGTAATAGCCTGGTTATGATGGCCACATCCCATGAATGAATAATTTTTAAAAATGGTGGAACAAGTTTGAAATATTAAATGGCTTGGAACATAGGACTCTATGAAGATTGTCTGGGACCATTAACACAATTGAGTATCCTTGTCAAATCTTTTCTATTTTAAATTTCAGGTAGATTGCTTTGCTTGGCTCGATCTTATTTATCCAATCATGTTGAGAGGCTTCTCATCCATTGCTGTCACCTATTTCTGAAGAATCCATTTGTCCGTTTCCTCTTCCTCATCCTAACAACACCTCTCCCTCATTGCATTCTGCGTTGCCTTCACTGCAGCATTTCAAGAAGTGTCTCAGTGTCACCTGCTGAATGGTAAATTACTGGCCTTGTCTACAATCTCCCCACTCATTGAACAAATTACAAAATTTCAAATGTAGCCCTTGGCAATATCATAGGCAGCATCCACAGTGATGACCACCATGACTCTTTGTGACCCTTCTTGAGCTGTGCTATCTATGCTGTTTATGCATTGCTGGAGTCCTGTTGCAATCCTTGTTTGGATTAACCATCATTTTCTCCAGTTAAACATGGTGTAGGATCCTGCCATAAACTCTGTGTCCTCTTTGCCAGTGACATGCACCCCACCCCCAGTTAAGCACGAGGGGAGGTGGCTGCCTAATGGCGAGCCTATTAATCCAGAGACCTAGGTAATGTGCTGGGGACCCGGATTCAAATCCCAACACAGCAGATGGTAGAATTTAGATTCAATAAAAATCTGGAGTTGATGATCGTGAATCCATTGTCAATTGTTAGGAAAAACCCAACTAATGCCTTTTAGGGAAGGAAGCTGCCATCCTTTCGTGGTCTGACCTACGTGTGACTCCAGACCCCCAGCAATGTGGTTGATTCTTAGCTGCCCTTCGGCAATTAGGGATGGGAAATAAATGCAGTCCCAGTCAGTAATGCCCTCATCCCATGAATAAAAAAATTGATTGATTTTGTGCACAGTCCAAAGACAATGTTATGTTACATTCTTTGGCCCCTGTCTCAGATCGAGCCAGATTTCTTACAATCTCAGGAATCTGTGCAGGCTACTTAGCCCATGACCCCATGTGTTCTCTAATGAAGAAGCTGTCTGTTTCTACCATTATATCACCAGCTCTTGCCTCCTTTTATCCTGCTTATCTGCTGCTGATTTGTCTCATCCATAATTATGTCCTCTTTGGACTTGATTATCGCAATGGTCTCCTTACAGTCAACCTATTCTCTGGCATTCAGAAAACTCCCGTGATTCCAAAATTCTGTTACCCATTTCCTTCCCAGTGCCAAATCCTGTTCTCCTAACAACTTGTCCTCCCAGACCTAACAATCATTCACCAGTTCCAGAAGTACTGCATTTCTCACTGTCATACTTTAAAAAAATCTGGTTGCCCAGTTATAGGATGGATATTATTAAGCTGGAGAGAGTTCAGAAGAGATTTGCCTGGTTGTTGCTGAATATGGAAGGTTTGAGTTATGAAGATAGGATGGACAAGCTGGGACCTTTTTACACTGGAATGTAGGAGGTTGGGGGTGACCTTCTAGAAGTTTATAAAATAATGATGAGTGTAGATAGTTAATGGTAATTGCTTTCTTCTCTACGATGGGGAAATTCAAGACTGGGGGCACATTTTTAAGGTGAGAGGAGAGAGATTTAAAAAAGACATGGGGGCAATATTTTTTTACAGCGGCTTGTGTGTGGAATGAACTTCCTGAGGAAGTGGTGGATGCAGGTACAATTACAATGTTTAAAAGACATTTGGATAAATACGTGAATAGGAAAGGTTTGGAGGGATATGGGCCAGGAGCAGGCAGGTGGGACTAATTTAGTTTGGGATTATGTTCAGCATGGACTGGTTGGACTGAAAGGTCTGTTTCTGTGCTGTATGAATCTATGACTGTCAGTCGTGGCTCAGTTGGTAACATTCTCACCAGTTCTGTCATGAGGTTTTGGGTTCAAGTCTTGCCCCAGGGCTTGAAATGTTAGTGCAGTACTGAAGGAGTGCGCGCTGTTGGAGGTACCCTGAAGAAACATTAAACTGAGACCTTATCTGTCATTTGGCCCATTGAATCCACACCAATCCTCAGAAGAGCATCCCACCTAGACCCCACTCCATCCCACCCCATCCCCGTAACCCTGTATTTCCCCATGGCTAATCCATCTAGCCTGCGCATCTCTGGATACTATGGGCAATTTAGATTAGGTTACTTTTAGATTAGATTACTTACAGTGTGGAAACAGGCCCTTCGGCCCAACAAGTCCACACTGACCCGCCGAAGTGCACCCACCCAGACCCATTCCTCTGTACTACGGACAATCTAGCATGGCCAATTCACCTAACCTGCACATTTTTGGACTGTGGGAGGAAACCGGAGCACCCGGAGGAAACCCACACAGACACAGGGAGAATGTGCAAACTCCACACAGTCAGTCGCCTGAGACGGGAAGTGAACCTGGGTCTCTGGTGCTGTGAGGCAGCAGTGCTAACCACTGTGCCACCGTGCCGCCCATTTAGCATGGCCAATCCACCTAAATTGCATATCTTTAGACTGTGGGAGGAAACCGGAGCACTCGGAGGAAACCCATGCAGACATAGGGAGTGTATATAAACTCCACCCAAGGGTGGAATCAAGCCCTGGTACTGTGACGTGGCAGTGCTAACCACTGAGTCACCCATATTAATTGCGCCCCATATAATACTGAAAGATATTCCCTCGTTGAGCTCCTGAGTGTCTCCATTGCTATAGTTTCATCCTTTTGTGCATTTTCTCTTTGCCCAATCAGTGTGGTCATGCCATTAATCCCTTGCATCCTATGCTTTGGAATCCCTTCTTGATCTCCACATTCCCCTCTATTAGAGCATACAAGCTTTCGGTCAGCCTCCTTTCAGTGACTGTCTCTGCTGTGAAGTGTATTTTTAACTATTTATTAATTAGTCAATGAATGAGCTATTTCAAAGGTAAATTATAGGCATGCCTTGCTCTCTGTTTCCATCCCTGTGTGTATAGTTTTGTCCCATTGCAGTGTTATGGCTCCTAAAGAAGGGCCTGTGCCCGAAACGTCGAATCTCCTGTTCCCTGGATGCTGCCTGACCTGCTGTGCTGTTCCAGCAATAAAGTTTCAACAGTGTTATGGCTCCACCTTATGAAGAGCCCAGATATTACAAGAAGAGTAGTTTCCATTTCAAATTCCCCGTGTCCCAGAACAGTGTGAGTTGCAAACGACCACTGATTTGGAACTGTATCTTGTGGGGCCCTGATCCCTACATTTTAATTTGGGGATATAAAAGGCTTTGAATTATCAACAGAAGACTGCAGTCTTTTTCAGATACTAAGGACTTTCCAGAATGTTTCACACCTGAAGAGTTATTGTTTTTGGAGCAATCAATTTGTATGCATTACTGTCCCACAGAAACAGCAAATGAGATAATTGAACAGGTAAATCTGTTGAGTTTTGACCAGGACAGCAGTATAATCCCCTGCCTGTCAAATGGAACCAGGGCTCCTTTGCATTCTGCTGAGAGAAACTCCCAGGTGGCAGTTCTGATATTGGAGCACTCCCTCAGTACTGTGTTTATTTACTGCTCTGAAGTCCTAAAGCAGTCCTTTAGTCCATAATCTGATTCGTAATTATCACTGAACGAAATGACAATCGATTGTCTTAGTTTTTGAGGACAATTTTTGTTCCCCTATATTTCCTTTCCTCCTGTTTTCTGACTTCTGCTTTCTTGGATACATTGTCTCTTGTTCTAATAGCAATCCCTAACAGAGAGAATAAGAGAATAATAAGAGAGAGGGTAAGGCCGATCAGGAATAGTGGAGAGAACTTGTGCCTGGAGTCTGAAGAGGTAGGGGTGGCCTTAAATGAGATTTTTACTTCAGCATTCCTTTGCGAGAGGGACCTTGTTGATAGTGAGAACACTGTGGACCAGGTTAATAGGCTTGAACAGATTGATATGAAGAAAGTGGATGTGCTGGAAATTCTGGGAAGCATCAATATAGATAAGTCCCCAGGGCCGGACCAGATATATCCAAGGTTACTATTGCAAGTGAGGACTGAGATTACTGTGCCTCTGGCGATGATCTTTGCATTCTCACCCTCAACGGGAATAGTACCAGATGATTGGAGGGAGGCGAATGTTGTTCCTCTGTTCAAGAAAGGGAATACGGAAATCCCTGGGAATTACAGACCAGTCAGTCTGTGGTAAGCAAGGTACTGGAAAGGATTCTGAGAGATAGGATGTATGACTATTTGGAAAAAGCATAGTTTGATTAAAGATAGTCAGCATCACTTTATGAGGGACATGTCATGCCTCATAAGCCTTATTGAGTTGTTTGAGGATGTGACGAGACACGTTCACAAAGGTCGAGCAGTGGATATGGTGTATATGGATTTCAGTAAGGCATTTGATAAGGTTCCCCATAGTAGGCTCATCCAGAACATTAAGAGGTAAGGGATACAGGGAAACGTGGCTGGCTGGAAACAGAATTGGCTGGCCGAAAGAAGACAGCGAGTGGTAGTGAATGGAAAGTATTCCACCTGGAGTCGGTGACCAGTGGTGTCGCGCGGGGATCTGTTCATGGGCCTCAGCTCTTTGTAGTTTTTATAAATGACTTGGATGAAGAAATGGAAGGGTGGCTTAGTAAGTTTGCCGATGACACAAAGGTCACTGGTGTTGTAAATAATGTTGAGGCCTCTTGTACGCTACAACAAAACATTAACAGGATGCAGTGCTGGGCTGAGAAATGGCCGATAGAGTTCAACCTGGATAAATGTGAAGTGATTCATTTTGGAAGGTCGAGTTTGAATGCTGAATACAGGGTTAGAGACAGGATTCTTGGAAGTGTGGAGGAACAGCAGGGTCTTGGAGTCCATATACATAGATCCATGTACAAAGTTGCCACCCACATTGATCGGATTGTTAAGAAGACGTGTGCTGTCTTGGCTTTCGTTAACAGGGGAATTGAGGTTAAGCGTCGCAAGATTTTGCTGTAGCTCTATAAAACCCTGGTTAGACCACACTTAGAATATTTGGTCCAAGTCTGTTTGCCTCATTATAGCAAGGATGTCGAGGCTTTAGAGAAGGTGCAGAGGAGATTTACCAGGATGCTGCCTGGATTGGAGGGAATGTCTTATGAAGAGAGGTTGATGAGCTTGGGCTTTTCACAGTGGAGAGAAGAAAGAGAGGTGACTTGATGGAGATGTACAAGGTAATGAGAGGCACAGATAGAGTAGAGAGCCAGAGACTTTTCCCCAGGGCAAAAATGGCTGTCACAGAGGGGTCATGATTTTAAAGTGATTGGAGGAAGGTATAGTGGAGATGGCAGAGGTAGGTTCTTTATGTAGAGAGTGCTTGGAATGCATTACTAGCGCTGGTAGTAGAGTCAGATACATCAAGGGACATTTAAGTGACTGCTGGAGAAGCACATGGACTGCAGTAAATTGAGGGGTGTGTATGTTAGGTTCATTTTAGATTAAGATAAGTACTTGGCACAACATGGGCAGAAGGGCCTGTGCTGTTCTATGTTCAATGTATGAAATAGAATCCCACTGAAGTATCAGCAACAGTTCAGCTTTACTGTTACGTCTTTCTTCAACAACTTGTTTTTTTTCTCTGATAAATTATCTCGCTGTAACCTTTTGCACTCACTCTCGCATTCTCTCTTTCTTATACTCTTGGATTCTTTGCCTGTCATAGTCCCTCTCTTGTTCCACCTCAAACATTTTTCTTTCTCTGTACCCTTTCTATTTCATTCACTTCATCAGAAGTGCCTTACCAAACGTGACCCGCTTTCATTTTCAGGTGTTTGCTTTACATTTCAGAGACAATTTAAAATTTCCGTCAGTTTTGCCATCTACTTGTAGTTGCTTGATCGGAACCCCCATCTGCTGGATTAAACATTCAATCCCTTCTTTGCCAAAGCACAGTGGCAGCATCGTCCCATTTGCCCCCCTTCAGTCGAAGCAAAACGCTCAGAGACACAGTATAGTTTTACCTCCTTCATTTTTATTCCTGGTCCTGGAGGGAGAGAGAATGACCACCCATGTGCACAGAGACATGAATTCACGGTCTTCTCTGGAATAGCAGTTTCTTCATGAATTATATAGTCATTTTATAGGGAGGAGCATCCAGGTAAGGCAACATACATATTGATTGGGTGACCGTTACAATCAGCGAGTGTCAATAGTAAAGATTAAACCATCTGCTGTCACGCAATGAATGTTGTTAACCTTAACTGGCTTCGCATAATGAATACTTTTCACCTTGTTAACTGACCTTACATACTGATTGCTTCAAATATTGTTAAATGGTTTAACATAATGACTGCTTTTCCACCTTATTAACCCATTACCCTTGCCTCCAGCACCTCATTGTTAACTCAAGTTTTTATCTGATCTGAGTCATGCTCAGCTGAACCTCTTGTTTCACAAAACCCAAAACTTAACCCTTTCTCTGCTTGCTCATGCCTGATACATATTCTCAGCAGCAGTCTACAAAATGTTCTTCATAAATTCACCAAAGCTCCTCAACTTGCAAACCTTCCAAAGTGGGACCTCCACCACTTAGAACAGAACTTCCCAAAGTTAGGGTTGTGTGTTGAACGTTGGGGTCATAAGCTTTGAGACAACATTGTGTGTTGTGGTGCCATGGTTGAGTTATAATAGCTGTGTCCACACCAACAGTGAGTCTTACGCAGGACCGTTTATGCTCGCAGATCTTCCTGTATCACTTCCACCTCTCATTTGAGGTTTCGTGACAATTTCCAAGCCTCAAAATGAGGCTGAGGTGGGAAAGAGTTGGTCAAAGCCCTGACCTTGAAAGGATAAGGGCAGTGTATAAATGGGAATTCCTTTGCAAGGCACACTCCGTTCTGATTTGGAAATATCTTGCTATTCCTTCACTGTTGCTGGGTCAAAATACTGGACTCCCCCTGCCAATGGGCACCTACCTACACCACATGCTTCAAGAAGACAGCTCACCACTGCCTGTTCCATATGCGTGGATGTTAATCGCTGGTCCAACCAGCGATGCTCATACCCAGTGAACATCTTAATAAAAACAAAAACATTTTACAGGTCCTTCAAATTACATTGTTGATTTTATAACATTGTTTAATGAAAAGTTAATTTAGTATTATCTTGAAACTTGTTCAGACAAATGCTTTATTCTGTGATTTAATAAAAATTGTTTACTATGTTGCAGGAGCTGATTGGGAATCTGATTGAATAACATGAGCTGGAGTTTTCTGACACGCCTTCTCGAGGAAATCCATAACCATTCCACATTTGTTGGCAAATTGTGGCTGACTTGCCTTGTTATATTCCGCATTGTGCTGACAGTGGTCGGAGGAGAATCTATTTACTATGACGAACAGACCAAGTTCGTTTGCAATACCCAGCAGCCAGGTTGTGAGAATGTCTGCTACGATTCCTTTGCTCCATTATCCCACGTAAGATTCTGGGTTTTCCAGATAATCCTGATTGCAACTCCGTCTGTTATATATCTGGGTTATGCTGTCCACAAAATTGCTGCAGCAGAAGATCATGAATATGGACAGCGTAAGCCAAAGAAACACCAGTACGCAGTGCAGTGGAGACAGCACCGTGCCTTGGAGGAAGCTGAAGATGACAACATTGAGGATCCCATTCTATATCCAGAGATAGAACTGCACAGTGATAAAGAGAACCAAGACCACAAACACCCGACCAAGCATGATGGGAGGCGTCTCATAATAAGGGATGGTTTAATGAAAATTTATGTGATGCAGTTGCTCGCCAGGACTGCCTTTGAGTTGAGTTTTCTTGTGGGTCAGTATATTTTATATGGCTTTAAGGTGGCAGCGAAATATCAATGTGAAACCTCTCCATGCCCTCATAAAGTAGACTGCTTCGTATCTAGGCCAACAGAAAAGACCATTTTTCTGTTAATAATGTATGCAGTAAGCTGTCTTTGTTTAATAATAGACATATGGGAGTTGATTCATTTGGGATTTGGCATGATCAGGGATATACTGCGAAGCAAGCAAAACTCAATGACGGAGGCAAGTTACAGTTACCCATACACGTGGAATACCCCTTCAGCTCCCCCAGGTTACAACATTGCAGTCAAACCAGATCAGATTCCATACACCGAATTGTCAAATGCTAAAATGGCTTGCAAACAAAATAAGGCAAATATTGCTCAAGAGCAGCAATATGGTAGTAATGATGAGAACATCCCATTCAACTTGGAAAGTGTGCAGCAACAGCTGAAAATGGCTCAGGAGCAACTGGACCTGGCTTTCAAGGCTTATAATGAGCACAATAACCCCTCGAACCATCCCAGCGACAAGAAAAAGTCTGGATCAAATAAGAGCAGCATAAGCAACAAATCTGGAGACGGGAAAACTTCCGTGTGGATTTGATAATTTTTTGTTGCTCAATTAGTTCAGTTACTTGTGGACTTGAAGCTAACTTATTATCAATGAATAGTTCATACATTTCTGTCAGTTAAGGTAAATAAGCATCTGAGATCCAGCTCATGAAAAACAAAGTGTTACCTACTACAGGTTTAGTTTATTTTGACTCCATCTATGGAGGTCTACATTGGAACTTGCTACACATTAAGCTTTGTTTTGAAGAACTCTGCTAAATGGGAGGTTGCTTCTGTTCGGTAGACTTTAGTAAATTAATTGCAATTCTTGGATTTGATGTACCTATTGTTTCCAGTTACTGTATTTTTGAGTTGGGCATAAGTATTTTGAAAACTGAATACAGCTCTAACTATTCAGCAATATATAAGTGCCTTGGCGAAAGGGCAGGAACAAACATAAGATACAGGCCAGTTGTAGTTACAGCCTGTGTTGCATAGTTAGTGAAAGGTTATTTGAAGAATTTTGTGTAAAAAGGTGTTCTTTAGATATTCAGGTCAATAGTACTTCTTTTTTTTTTATATATTGATACTTGCACACAACATTTAAGGATAATGATTTACCAAGACCAGATACTGACTTCAAATAAGACACATTATACAACACTTTGAGAATAATGGCTGTCTCTTTGGATAATTCCCACTTTGTCAAAATTATGTCTGATTACAATAGGTTTTCCTTGATGTAATGTAGATTGTTATAGTTGCAGAATCTCTTTTGAGTCTAGTGTTTTGGCTTGTGTTACTGTAAAATAACGGTAGGAATGTTTAATTTGAGGTGTCATTGATACATTCAAGGAATCGCACTGTCCAAAACTTGATTTGTAATCATGATCGTATTGCCAAATCAGTTATGGAGTACTCTACATAATGAGAAGGAAGACAAGCAAGTAGCACAAAAATATGTTGAAATCAAATGGGATAAGGTTTGAAATTGATACTTAATAGAGGCACTTCATAAATCAAAAGTTCTCTATTTAAGAGACTGATGATGCTAAATTATCCTTATTGTTTGAAATGCAGCTTTTTATTTTTCATCTTCAGTCAGAAGATGTTCGGTTTTAATTTTGAATTGTATGCATTTTGAGTAAAAGAGCATGTTTCTGGAATATATTGTTGGTACCACAGTATCTTAGAACTTAGGAACTACAATATTTTGATGTGTTCCTGAATAAGATGCTTTTTCTGAAGAATGATGAGGGTGCAAAGAGCAGGCAATTACCATAGCATGTTAGGCAGTAAGGTTTCTTGAGAGAAGACTTCCAAATATCGCTTGTTTCTTATTTTCACAGTTGGTTAACCAAAGTGAACATTATATGATCAGTTGTTGAGCTTCATCAATATTTGCTAAAGTTGTCAATCCGTTCCAAAAAGAAGCCATCACATTTACTTTGATGACTCAGCATTTTTAAGTTAGTGTTCCAAAGCTTATAAAATGGTTCGATCATCTTAATTATGACCCTCATTTTCTAAATGGCAGTGTCCTGAATGCCAATATTGATTGCTTTATTGTTTAAAAGCAGATGTTTACAATTTGTGTAGAATATATATATCATCTAGGGCAAATTTGGAATACAAGTTATCCTAGTATATGCTTAATGACACACATTTAGGAGAAATATCCTTTGCTTATTTTGTATTTTACATTTCTTGTAAGGAATTTTTGATGTTCCCCTTTGGTACTTTTAAGAATGGAATTGCCAAATTAAAATCCACTGTCTTCAAATAGTATTTCGAAAAACAGTCAACTCTGACTTCCAAGGAACCAAATGTACCTTTTTATATACTAGAACAAATTGTAACATTTGAAGAATGCCTTTGGTTGGTTTCAGTCTATTGCATATGACCTTGTACTTGGTTAAGTGTTTTTTTTTAGGTCAAACTGATAGAGAAATCGCTGATAAGGAACATTTTTAGTTTAAGCATCATTATATATTTTTAATGGAAAGTTTAATGAGCCCAAGTAATATTAGGTACAGAGTAGGGCTTTGTTCCAGTTATTGGCAGTATTCTGATTGTCACCTTCTGATTGTTCACTTCATGGTGAAAAGGTTGCTTCTGATTGGTTGAAAGCACCATTGTGAATCAATATTAAAGCAGTATTCTACAAAGGGTAGTTTCTAGCTAAAAGGGAAAGAGATAAAACATTAAATATTTTCAAGAATATTGAACTGTGTAAAAATAAGTGTACTTTTTATGTAATTGTTTTTGAATTTAGCTACACAGCACATCTTTAACAAAGTAATTGGAGTGCCAAATGGTAAAACTGTCTAATGTGGTGATTTCAGTGAGTCACTTTACAAAAACAATGATATTACCATAAGGAACAGAAACAGGTGCTTTTTTATGTTGCTGTTACCTACAAAAAAAACAGACTTCATGCTACATTCCAAACTGCAGGAGAAGTATTTTGTTTCAGTGAAAATGTGCATTGTCGTTTAATTGTGTTACACAGTTGTCTAAGTAAATATAACATGTCATTGCAACATCTATGCAAATTATTCTCGTTTTATATGAAACAGATGGATGTTTTTTTAAAAAAAATACATGTCTATGTATTTGGAGAAAAAAGTTTGAATGTCTGTTTTCTGCATGTTTCAAAAATACTTCAAAGTTGTAACTGCAAATAGAGGTTTTGTTCAATATATTGTCTGCCTTATCTTCTTACTGGTGTGTGTTTGTGTATCCAAAACCTCAAATGATTTCCTTCATCAATTTGTATGGGACTTCAGTCAACTTCGAGTACCTGTTGTGCTTGGACAGAGTGAACACTGAAAACATCATTGATTTTAATTACACCAATGTTCGAGCATTGTGTCCAGCTTGTGACACCACATTTTAGGAAAAGATTCATCAGAATAATTCCAGAAGTGAGGACTGTGGTCGGGAAACGACTGGAGATATTCAGAAGGAGAATTAATCTCCATTTGGAGAGTTAAGGTTTAATCCATTTAGAGAGGTAAGGTTTAATCAGGGATAGTCAGCATGACTCTATCAAGGGAAGTCATGTCTAACAAATCTGTTTGAATATTTCAAGGCAATGACTATGTCTGTAGATGAGAGTGAGGAACTTGGTGTCGTTAATATGGATATCAGTAAGGCCTTTGACAAGGTTCCAATGGTAGACTGATAAAGAATTTAACAGCACATGGGATAAAAGATAACATAGCACATTAATTGATGGTATGTTTATATGATTAGATTAGATTACATTACAGTGTGGAAACAGGCCCTTCGGCCCAACAAGTCCACACCGACCCGCCGAAGCGAAACCCACCCATACCCCTACATTTACCCCTTACCTAACACTACGGGCAATTTAGCATGGCCAATTCACCTGACCCTGCACATCTTTTGGACTGTGGGAGGAAACCGGAGCACCCGGAGGAAACCCACGCAGACACGGGGAGAACGTGCAAACTCCACACAGTCAGTCGCCTGAGGCGGGAATTGAACCCGGGTCTCTGGCGCTGTGAGGCAGCAGTGCTAACCACTGTGCCACCGTGCCGCCCACTAAAACTGACTGCTTATATCCTGAATCACTGTCACAATGTTTGAAACAGGTGGTACTGCCTCCTCAGTAAGTCGAGCTTTCAACTATCTCCAAATGCACAATCGTCTTGCTGTCTAGAGCTATTGTCTCCCACTTGACGGTGCATTGGTCCCTTCTTCTTGTTAAGGTGTGGCCTGTGTAGCAATATATAACTCTTCCTGGAAGGCAGGATGTGATCCTAACTGTGTTAAAGTTCAAGAGTTGAAACATTAATGTTCATTTGAAGCCCTTTTGTTTTATGGGGAAGCTAGGGAGGAGATTGCCGAGCCTTTGGCTTTGATCCTTTCCTGTAGACAATGACGACATAGTGTCAGAAGACTGGAGGATAGCAAATGGTGTCCACTTATTCAAGAAGGGGAGTAGAGACAACCCTTTTAATTAAAGACCAGTGGGCCTTAACCTCTGTTGTGGGCAAAGTTTTGGAAAAGACGACACATGTCATTTACTGTACCCTTTGCTCCCGATGTGGTCTCCTCTACACTGGGGAGACAGCATCTACTCAGAACGCATCAGAGAACATTTCCAGGATACTTGCACCATCCAACCCCACTGCCCCATGGCCAAACACTTCAACTTCCCCTCCCACTCTGCCAAGTACATGCAGGTCCTGGGCCACCTCCATCCCACTCCCTAACTACCCGATTCCTGGAGGAAGAACGCCTCATCTTCCACTTTGGGACTCTCCAACCCCATGGCATCAATGTGAATTTCACCAGTTTCCTCATTTCCCCTCCCTGCACCTTATCCCAGTTCCAACACACCACCCCCTCGGCTCGCAGCCTCATTCCTGATGAAGGGCTTTTGCCCAAAATGTCGATTTTCCTGCTCCTTGGATGCTACCTGAACTGCTGTGCTTTTCTAGTACCACACCCTCAACTCTAATTTCCAGCATCTGCAGTCCTCACTTTTTCCTTTGGAAAGGAGTTTGAGTTATGATTTATAATCATCTAGAAAGTAATAATTTGATTAGAGATAGTCAACACTGTTTTGTGAAGGGTAGGTTGTGCCTCACAAACCTTACTGAGTTCTTTGAGAAGGTGACCAAACACATGGATGAGGGTAAAGCAATTGATATGGTGTATATAGATTTCAGTAAAGCGTTTGATAAGGTTCCCCACGATAGGTATTGCAGAAATTATGAAGATATGGGGTTGAGGGTGATTTCGCGGTTTGGATCAGAAATTGGCTAGCTATAAGGCAGAGGATGATGGTTGATGGGCAGTGTTAATACTGGAGTTTAGTTATTAGTGGTGTACCATCAGGATCTGTTTTGAGCCCACTGTTGTTTGTCATTTTTATAAATCACTTGGAGGAGGGCATAGAAGGATGGGTTAGTAAATTTGCGCATGACACTAAGGTTGGTGGAGTTGTGGCTAGGATGTTGCACATTACAGAGGGACATAGATAAGGTGCAGAGCTGGGCTAAGAGGTGGTAAATGGTGTTTAATGTGGAAAAGTGTGAGGTGATTCACTTTGGAAGGAGCAACAGGAATATGTAGTGGGCTAATGATAAGATTCTTGGTAGTGTGGATGAGCACAGAGATCTCTGTGTCCATGTGCATAGATCCCTAAAAGTTGCCACCCAGGTTGATATGGTTGTTAAGAAGGCGTATGGTGTGTTAGTTTTTATTGGTAGAGGGATTGAGTTTCTGAGCCATGAAGGCGTGTTGCAGCGGTACAAAACTTCGTTGCGGCTGCTCTTGGAGTATTGCGTACAGTCCTGGTCATCGCATTATAGGAAGGATGTGGAAACATTGGAAATGGTTCAGAGGAGACTTACCAGGATGCTGCCTGGTGTGGAGGGAAGATCTTATGAGGAGAGGCTGAAGGACTTGAGGCTGTTTTTGTTAGAGAGAAGAAGATTAAGAGGTAACTTAATACAGGTATACAAGATGATCAGAGGATTAGATAGGGTGGACAGCAAAAGCCTTTTTCCTCAGATGGTGATGGTTAACATAAGGGGTCATAGCTTTAAATTGAGGCATGATAGATATAGAGTCGAGAGTGAGGTGCCGGAAAAGCACAGCAGTTCAGGCAGCATCTGAGGATCGGGAGAATCAACATTTTGGCCATATGCCCTTCATCAGGAATAGATATAGGACAGATGTCAGAGGTAGATTCTTTACTCAGAGCAGTAAGGGCGTGGAATGCCTTGCCTGCAGCAGTAGTGGACTCACCAACATTAAGGGCATTTAAATGGTCATTTGATAAATATGGATGACAATGGAGTAGTGTAGGTTAGATGGGCTTCAGATTGTTGCACCAACATGTGAAACCATTGAGAGTCGAAGGGCCTGTACTGCGCTGTAATGTTCTATGTTTTCACAATGGCATTAAGTGAATGTATTGATGCCAGGGTCATGGTTTCTGCCGATTCTTTTAATTCAGGAAAACAATAAAAATGTTAGTTTATAGAAACAAAAAGTATCCGTTTCATGCGGTGAGGTGGCTGCTGAAAGCTTTAGTATTCAACTGATTTGTTCAATAGTGTCTCTACTGCAAGGTTTGTGGACTTGGAGGTCGCCACTGATGATGTTACCTCGCCAGGTAATGAAACGTCTGGATATCAAACCTACAGCTCAGCGAGCAAACCTACACCCCAAGTGTCTCTACTTTTGATCTACAAAACCTAAAAGGTATTTGTTGCTCATCCAGAGTACATTCTGTGCATTATATCAAGTTCCGAGGAAGAGTCATTAACTCTGACCCTTTTTCCACTGATACTGCCAGGGCCACTGAGCTTCTCCAACGTTTTTCTGTTTTTTATTTCAGATCTCCAGTGTCCACAATTTTTTAAAATGCTTTTATTTCGCATTATGTTCTATTAACTGATATATAAATGCATTTTCTAGGAGTGAGACTTTCCTATGGAATTTGTTTTCCTTCAGGGCATGAGTGTACTTAACCTTGTTAAGGTGAGTTGAATTGTTACGGTTATTTGATTACAAGTATAAGTCTAGTATGTAGTTTGAAATAATCCTATAACTTTATTATCAAGTTGATCGGTTCCACCTCAAGGAAGAAGCATTGTTGTTACACAGTAACTCTTGTTCTTTAACATAGCATAAATGGTAAACTGCTGCTGCCGAGAACCTGCCAGATTTAGGTAAAGTTTCAGCATTTACAGCATGTTCAAAAGAGACACGACAGTCTGAATGATGTGGTTGCACGATTATGCACAAAACAAGATACTCACGGTTGAATGCTGCATCTCATTAGAAGCTGATTACATTGAGAAGATTTATTCACCTTATTTTAAATGGACTCTGTGATTTCATCGATTCGTAGTTTGAGGTGGGAACTGAGCCTAAGTATGAATGTGATTGTTAACAGATTGATGCTGTTTCATTCAATATTAAAGGATGAATAACTCCTTTCTCCTGTTTCTTTTATGCCATCAAATCTTTGTTTCCAAACACTTGAAGGAATGGTGCCTTTCTAAACAACTTTTTAATAGAAAAGGCCTGGAATAATTCAAATTGAATAGGCTAAGTGTTACACTTGTGCGGATGTATTACTTTATAAGATTTTTCTAAGCATGAGTTTCTGATATCTTTTGAACAATAATCTTTGAATCGAGGACAACTTCTGAGCAGCATTGGTGTTTCAGCACAATTAAGTAGTCATTGGGTGAATTGAGTGGCAGGTATTAGCTCTGTTAATTAGGGCACATTACAAAAGTGCCCAAAATATCCACATCTTGCTTTAAACAGCTTCAGGCAATGGGCTGTGGAGGGGTGGGAGTCACCAATGCTTACTGCCTCTCTTTCACAGTTATGTTTATACCTCAATACCTTTTGAAGAGAAAGCATGTGGTATCCATCTACGCTCTCACTGCCTTTAGAGAGAGATGGGTGTCGTGACTGTAACAAAGTCAGCCAGTTGGACCTCATAGAAAATGGGTTCCCTGTTAAAATGGTCCAGTCAGGGAGCCCTGGCTGATTAATTGATTAAAAAAGGGGAGTGTCAGAGATACTGACACTCTGGTACCTGACTCTGAATGAGGCAGTACTATAGTCAAGGACTGTTCTTGTGTAAATATAGGGTGACTCGGTGATGAATACTGGCCCCTTCCCCTCCTAACGTTGCCTCGCTTTTCAAACTTTGCATTGCCTTAATGGGGCTTTGCATGGAAACTTTGAATTGGCTGTATGGATGTGTAATTGGTGGTGGTTAGTATTTAAAATGGAAAAAAAGACATGGTGATTTTTGTGGTAGTAAAGTTGCTTAATTGTGTGAGATAGCACTTCTGGTTATTGACAAAAAAAAGTATCTACAACTTAGGTGGGGGAGGGGTCTTGTGCTGCAGTGGTAGTGCACCTATCGCTGAGTCAAGAGACCTAGATTCCTGTCTCGTCTGCTCCAGAAATGCTTAGTAACATCTCTGAACAGGTCAATTGGAAATACATATATTTTTCTAAATCCACAACTTGGGAGTTTGACTACAAATTTAATTAGTTGTAAATAGTAATGACTTGATGACTGGATGATAGGGATTATACTAGAAGGTCATGAGTCTGAAATGTTGGCTGAAATTTCACCAGCATATAATTGGCAGTAAAGTTGGGACTGAATGAGTCTATGCTGGTGAACTGTGATGACACTTTTCTAAACCTGTGATGGCCAGTTCAGAACCAAGACTGCCCACTCATTAGAGATGGCGACCTGCTCTCCAACTGCTAGTCAAATTAAAGGGCTGGCTCCTGTTTAGGGCCATGGATAAAGGTGGCCACTGATCGGGCTGAGAGAGAGGGCATCTCCATATTGAAGTGCCTCGAAGAGTCAGCAGACCCAAGAAGTGGATGACTGAACCCTTTCTGCAATAGTAATGGAGATAATGAGAGTGTGTTGCCACTACTGAGTTGCTCTTTGGGCCATGGAACTTCATAAAGGGATATCTCCCCATTCCCAGAATGGCTAGGAAGCTGCTATCATACAAACTGCTCATGGTGGGGGAGGCATTACATTCTGACAGCAGTAAAATGGGCGGTAGGTCATAAAATGGCTGTCAATAGGCTAAATAACTAAATGGCTGCCCAATCACTGCCATTTCCCCTTTTGAACATATTGCTTAATAATGGGAACACAGCCAGCCCCTCAGTGGGTTTGTCTGTTAATTGTTTTTACTGCTCTTTCTGACATTCCTGTTTATTTATTTTTTATTTTCCTGCACACTACCACCTGACAGCAGTAGTGCTTATTTTTCCCCAGCACGCATGTCGTGTGTGTGCAGGTGGACTCTGCCTGATAACTCTGTTTCTCTTTCAACAGATGCCACTTAGAGAAATTATTACCCTACTGACAACAATATTACGACCTATCCACCATTTTACAGGTGTCAGAATGTAACCTCACCCCTACCACCAGCAGTTTACAAGATAGCGGCCTGTCAGCCAACCTTCTGAGTATCTCATTTAAGATTTCCAGCATCCATAGTATTTTGCTTTTACAGAGGTATTGTAAATAAGGTTTGACTCCCTTAATTAACTTGTGCAAGATGGCTGATGCGTGTTTTAGGCAAACAATCGGGCCAAACATGGGGCTGAAAATGTAGCTTTGGAACTTGAGATCTCCCATGTCCTTACTCCAACCCCTATACACCAGGCCTTGGTATCACATTGTCTGTTATTACACACAACCCATTGTTAGCCACTAACAGTCCCCATTAATAGCTGTTTCATGGTTTTACAGATAAAAGTTAATAAACTGCAGCAACTGCATTGTATGCTGGTACTATAATGAGATTTATTCGAAACACTTATAAATGAAATCAAACTTTACTGTTAGAATTTGTAAGATGACTGCAGGGAAAATTGAAATACGTACATACCATTGTGGATAAAACAATGTTATGCACTTTTTTTTAAACCGTGCTTATGGATTATGGTTAAAAGCTTACATATAAATTATGATTTATAAATTGCCAGGAACAGGATATGTTATTTCAAGGAAGATAACTGCCCAAGATATATTATGAATGTTAGATACGTCAGTAGGTTAGAAAGATCCTGAAATCTTGCTGAATTATCACTTTTGAAACAGGGAAGGGACACAGGCTTGGATTTTTGTTTGTACGTTCAATTGCTTAAACCATTGGTTAAAATACATGCGTATGTTTCTGTTTCTCACAACAGTCTCCAATGTGACTTGCTTAATGTAGCTTACTCTGTATTCTACAATATATCCAGTCAACAGTTGTTCAAAAAGAGAATTATTAATAATTTTCATTTTAATCTATAATGTAAGCATTCATTTGTCAAGTTTGAAGCATCAATCTGTTTTAATAGTAATAACACAGGTATTACTGAGGTACATTTGTTCTAATTATATAGCATAAAAATATTTGAAAACTACACCAAAGGTCAGGAACAATTGAAAGTGGAATGCAGATTTTTCACGTCTGCCTCTTTCTCTTTTACGCATGAAATAATCTTATAGCAAAAATATGTTCCTTTATATAAACCAGTGGATGTTAAATTTCCTATTTTATGCCAGCCTTTATTCTGGAATGCAGCATTTAAGGATTGAGACAATAAGTACAAGAAAGAGTCACATCCAATTATAAAACAGAAGTTCAGAGACGACTTGAGTCCAAAAGTTGATCCTATCACTACCGGGCTTCCTTATTTTAAGAGGAATTCTTCAGCATCACAAATGTTGTGGCTTTGGCAAAGAAGAACAAAATTTGATTAGTGAAAACACTAATTCATTACAATGCATTTATACCAGTATTTACATTGCTCAGTATAGATTGCCACCTTTGGTTTTATCAGGTACCTGATTTTTTTCATAAATTTTGTTTTAAGTTTCAAGAACATCAAGCTTTGGGTGTTTAAACATTAAAACTTAAGAGCCAATAAATATTAATGAAACTGAGTAACTTCTGACACCTTTCTGATCAATGAGTGGACATTCGATATGTAGAAAATACATTGACCCAAATCCTCTTATCTAGATAGTTGAAGAATTTATGTGAGTTGGGAGATATACACACACAATCCGCTGTGGTTCTGTTCGCCGAGCTGGAAGTTTTTGTTGCAAACGTTTCGTCCCCTGTCTAGGTGACATCCTCAGTGCTTGGGAGCTTCCTGTGACGCGCTTCTGTGGTGTTTCCTCCGGCATTTATAGTGGCCTGTCC
>NC_057742.1:28600029-28629448 GCF_004010195.1 Chiloscyllium plagiosum
CATCCATGAACATCAACGAGCCACGAAACGCCACGACCAGCCATCCCTAGTGGCCACATACGCAGACGACAAGCAACATGAATTTGGCTGGGACAACACTACCATTATAGGGCAAGTGAAACAAAGAACAGCCAGGGAATTCCTAGAAGCATGGCACTCATCCACAAACTCCATCAACAAACACATAGACCTGGACCCAATATACCGGCCACTACAGCGGACAGCTGAAACTGACAACCGGAAGCGGCAGGGACAGACCACTATAAATGCCGGAGGAAACACCACAGAAGCGCTTCACAGGAGGCTCCCAAGCACTGAGGATGTCACCTAGACAGGGGACGAAATATTTGCAATAAAAACTTCCAGCTCGGCGAACAGAACCACAGCAACGAGCACCCGAGCTACAAATCTTCTCACAAACTTTGAACACACACACACACACACAATCCCTTGGGAATCCTACCACATGAGCTGAACTTGTCTGGAAAGTGTAAGTTTCCAAAGGGTTGATTTCCATTGCCTGGAACCCTCTGTGAAAGTCTCCATTCCGAGTTCAATGTCTCGAATACAAAGCATATGAGCAAGGGGCAGGAGTAGAACATTCAGGCCCTCAGGTGTGCCCCATTGTTTAACACTTGATTTGATTTTAACCTCAAAACCACACTCCTGCCTACTCAGATAACCTTGCATTCCCCTTGTTTAGCAAGAATTTATCTAACTGCCTTAAAAATGTTCAAGGACTATGCTTTCAACACTTTATCAGGAAGAAAGTGTTCCAAAGACACACAGTCCTCTGTGAGAAAAAGCTTTAATCGGCAGCCCGATTTTTAAATTGTGACCCTGTGTTCTAGATTCTCTAATAAAAGGAAGCATCCTGTCCACATCTCTCTTGTGAATATCCCTGGGATTTGTATATTTCAATCACGTCACCCCATACAAGCCTCACCCATCACAACAATGTGCCCATTCCAGGTTTTAATCTGACAAATCTTCTTGGAATTACTTCTAATGCATATGTATCCTTCTTCCCCAATGTTGTCTCTTCTGACCCTTGTGCAATGGAAACAGAGCCTTCCTACTTCTGTATTTAGTTCCCCTTGGAATAAATGATAGCATTGTAACATCTTTCTCACTTACTTGCTGGAACTGCTTATTGACCTTTTGTGAAACATACATGAGGACAAATGGATCCCTCTGTTTCTTAGAGCCTTGTACTCTCACTGTTTAGATTATATGTTTTATAATCTTCCTGACAAAACTCAGTTTCACACTTTCCCTGCGTCCATTTACTTTTGCCACTTTGTGACCTCCTTATGTTCTCTTCTCTGTTTGTTTTCTTACCTATCTTTGTGTCTTTTGGCAACCAGATCTATGGTCCCTTCATTCAAGTCATTTATATAAACAGTTGAGTTCCCAACACTAATCCCTGCAGATACCACTCCCTCCATCCTCCCAACCTGAAAAAGATTCCTCTATGCATACTCTCTGCGTCTTGTTAGTCAGCAAATTATCACTTTCATGCCAATATGCTTTCCTCAACATTATGAACTTTTATGTTTCACAAAAACCTTTGCAGTGACACTTTACTAAATGCCTTCTGGAAGTTTATGTGTAGTATATTCACCAACTCCTTACATTGTGTTGCTTCCCCAAAGAACTCCAACAGATGGATTAAACATTATTTTTCTTTCACAAGTCTTGAGTTAGATCTGCAGGACACACCTGGATACTTACCCTGGAAATGTTACACTGATTACCTACATTTATATAGCATCTGTAACTAGCCAACTTAAATCAACTGAGCAACAAAACCGACCCCTCACATCAACATAACAATACTGCCCATCTCTCTATCCCCTCACTCATTCATCTTCTCATGCAATCACTCTTTGAAAGACTTGAGATTTTTAAAAAGTTTCTGAAATATGGCAGCTGCATCTGTGGGGGTGGGGGCGTATGGAAAGCAGGGAGAGAGAGGGAAAATGTCCTTCTCGTTCTTTAGAACTAAAGGAATCAAAGGGCATGGGGAGGAAGCAGGAGCAGGGTAGTGAGCAGGATGATCACATTGAAAGGTGGACTGGGGTTGAATGATCTACTATTTTCCACATTTCTTTGTTTGTCTTTGCTTGCGTTTGGCAGTCTCCCTTGTGGATATCTGGCAGGTTCCACTTATGTTTCACCCAGGACGAAGGGCCAGCGTGCAGAAATCTTTGCGAGCAGGGTCAATGTGTGCAGCACTGATGTTGAATGGGATTCTGGACTGCAGTACATAAGGAATTCAGTTTTGTTTTCTCTAGTATTAAACTTTGTAATAGTTTTGACTTTGGACAAGCCTGAGGAACTAGAAGTGTGATGAATGCCTGTGCGTGCTCCAGACTAGAAAACCCAATTCCTTGACAGTCAGCCAAGTATTGTGAAAGGTGAAGGCGGCCAAGACAGCCATAGAGTTGAACCTACTCTACATGGAGCACATGCACTTAGCTATAGAAGACTCCCCATTCCAGTCAGTTTAAGAATAGCTTATCATAATTTGTAACCTTCCTCCAGCTGTACAATTTACAGATAACTGTAGTTGCTCACATTAACATGTTCAGCCCCAGTTTCCAATGCCTGCCATTTGTATCCCTGACTATGTGGTCCCAAAGATTTAGAATTTTTTTTAGATTAGATTACTTACAGTGTGGAAACAGGCCCTTCGGCCCAACAAGTCCACACCGCCCCGCCGAAGCGCAACCCACCCATACCCCTACATTTACCCCTTACCTAACACTACGGGCAATTTAGCATGGCCAATTCACCTGACCTGCACATCTTTGGACTGTGGGAGGAAACCGGAGCACCCGGAGGAAACCCACGCAGACACGGGGAGAACGTGCAAACTCCACACAGTCAGTCGCCTGAGGCGGGAATTGAACCCGGGTCTCTGGCGCTGTGAGGCAGCAGTGCTAACCACTGTGCCACCGTGCCGCCCACGAAACCTCTCGTCTAAACCTCTCAGGCTCTGTATCCCTCCACCTTCTTTGTGATGTTCCTCAAACCTACCTCTTCAACCAACTTTTTGTTACCTGTTTCAATATTTTCTCGTGGTTCAGTGGGATACTTTGCCTATGATGCACTTATGAACACCATGTAACAAGGTACTGTATTGAAGGTGCTACATAAATATATATTGAGCTCTTGAGTTAGTGCAGCATATATTCATGTTAATTAGGTAAAATAGTGATATGCACCAGCATTATGCTGGTAGGTTTGGTGCTACCAATCTAGATAGAATATTCTAGTTATATATTAGCTATTGGTGGTGCCAAGTAAAGGAAGATTATCCATATCAATCCTTTCTTATCTAAAATGAATTGTGGAGTTGCAAGTGTTTTTCTTCAGCAGAACTTGTTTTCAACTAATCAAAGTTAACTACAGTACTCGGTGGAATATTTTTTAAAAATAGGCTTATTTGCAAAACTGACCATTGCTCTAAGGTCAGTCTCAATTCAACAATTCAGAGGTCACTGTACCTCAATTGGCTTAAACTTCCTTATGTAACAAAAGATTGCTATCAATTGCAGTATCACGATGATACAGTTCAGGGTGGCCTGATTAACCCATTTCTTGAATGTTCTCTGCATGCATAGAAGATGGAAAGTGGGGAATGATTGTCATTACCTTTGAACTGTGAAATTCCCATCAGAGATTGTTTCTCATTTGCCTAGGCCATGAGTTCTTGCCAACACGCAATCCACATAAACATCCCAGAACAGCTGAGCCAAATCCCAGAAGAGGAATCTGTGCTTGGGTATCTTGGACTCCCTCAGGTATATCAGGAACTTCCATAGGTCGTGTACACTTTCAACTGCATTTATGTGTCGTGTTTCAACGAGAGCAAGGGATGATGCATCAAAGCACTGATTGTCCACTTCACCTTGGGACAGAAAGTCTATCACTTTAGGAGGGGATCCGTGGGTGCAGACAAATAACAAGACAAGGAAAGCCATTCGGAGGCAATGGTGCTCAATCATACTGAAAATACAATAGCTGAGAGTAAGTTACAATTATAGTTAATCTCTGCAAATTTAACATAATAGCATAGGACTTCAATATTTTTTTTCACGTTAGCTTTAAATAGTTGCCTCCTGGTCCATTTCATTGAGTTTTACAGTCACAATGCAGAAAGAGTCCATTTGGACTTCAAAACAAGGGGACATATTTTTAAGGAGAAAGTTTTAAAAAGGACATGAGGGGCAACTTGTTTTTAACACAGAGTATGTTTCGTGTGTGGAATGAACTGCCAGAGGAAGTGATGGATGCAGATACAGTTACATCATTTAAAAAACATTTGGATAAATGCCTGAATAAGAAAGGTTTGGAGGGATATGGGCCCAATGCAGGCAAGTGGGTCTAGTTTAGTTTAGGAACATGGTTGGTATGGGTTGGTTGGACCGAAAGGTCTGTTTCCATGCTGTATGAACCTGGAGTCATTCTGAAGAAAGCACTAATTAGTGGCATTCCATTGCTTTTGTTATAAAAGAAAACATGATTCTTAATGTTTGGAATTTTTTCCAACAACTGATAGTTAACAAAATCCTGCAAATGCAGAATTCTTGCCATTTCCTCAGCTTGGATTGAAAAAAACATTATGAGAGTGGCTTCCCCCTGCAATGTATTATTATAAACCCAGACAGAGAATTCAATAGTGACTGACTGCACGTCCTTATTCAGATAACGCAGAATAAATTACTTAGATAAAAATTTGTGTTGAGAAGTTTGCTTCATGTTAATGATAGCATTTCTGGTATGAAATTGTGCAAGCGAGTAGAAATCAATGGAATAGATAAATGCTTTCAGGAAAAGATCTTAATATTTTGACTCTCAATATCACCAAATCTTTAAATAATTTTTTAAAAACGATGAAAGAAAGCTCATGGTTTTAAACAGTTCTTTTTTTTTTTGAAGTCTTCATGCACTTCTGAACTGCATTATTTACAATGCCATTGCCAGAGATCTGTAAAATAATAGCTGGAAATACAGCAAAAACAAATAATTCCTCTGGTACTTGTATAACAGTCTTAAAGCTACTTATGCCTGAATTCAACAAAAATACTGAAAATATGTCTGTTGAAAATTAAAACATTTCTCAGACTTTAATATGCAGATCTTTCATTAGAATCATTAAATAGTGAAAATTACCTTACCTTTCGGACGGTCTTTGATTTGTCCTATTCTCTCTCTGTCTGGGTTGCTTAATTTTATACCCTTGCTTTCTACTAAGAGATGCATTTTTATTTTGCGTCATGAGTGCACTTGTGACAGTCACCCACTTGATTGTTATCCTATGAGTGAAGAACACTGAAAACTTCCATCAAAATGAATCAAAAATGAACAAATCCACTTCAACTACTTTGCTGTGCATCCTAATTATAATTAGCTTGGCTCTGCAAACAATTGTTATTGTACCATTTGTCGTTCAACTTCTTTCAATACTTTCCTCAACGAAATACATTTTTAATCATAGCAAAAAAAAACTTACTTGCATTGGTAATCTATTTTCTGATCAAATTGCGAATGATCTAATGCCAGATAACTTTCTTCCGACTTGCTGAGTGGATCTCCCAGCCTTTTTACTATACAGCCCTGGTTGTGACTGTAATTTAGCATCTCCCAGTTGCAGAAAGTCATGGTCACAGGGTCTGGATAGGGGCATCTTTGATTTAGATGTTGCTGTGTTAATAGAACTTCTAGCAGGTAACTCAGTTTAAATGTGGCTATATGCAAATCTGACATAAGTTTTAGAACATAGAACATAGAACAATACAGCACAGAACAGGCCCTTCGGCCCACGATGTTGTACCGAACATTTGTCCTAGCTTAAGCACCCATCCATGTACCTATCCAATTGCCGCTTAAAGGTCACCAAAGATTCTGACTCTACCACTCCCACAGGCAGCGCATTCCATGCCCCCACCACTCTCTGAGTAAAGAACCCACCCCTGACATCTCCCCTATACCTTCCACCCTTCACCTTAAATTTATGTCCCCTTGTAACAGAGTGTTGCACCCTGGGAAAAAGTTTCTGACTGTCTATCTATTCCTCTGATCATCTTATAAACCTCTATCAAGTTACCCCTCATCCTTCGCCGTTCCAACGTTCTCAACCTATCCTCGTACGACCTATTCTCCATTCCAGGCAACATCCTGGTAAATCTTCTCTGCACCCTCTCCAAAGCTTCCACATCTTTCCTAAAGTGAGGCGACCAGAACTGCACACAGTACTCCAAATGTGGCCTAACCAAAGTCCTGTACAGTTGCAACATCACTTCACGACTCTTGAATTCAATCCCTCTTACTCCATAGGCCTTCTTACAAACTCTATCCACCTGAGTGGCAACCTTCAAAGATCTATGTACATAGACCCCAAGATCCCTCTGTTCCTCCACCTGACTAAGAACCCTACCATTAACCCTGAATTCCGCATTCTTATTTGTTCTTCCAAAATGGACAACCTCACACTAGGCAGGGTTGAACTCCATCTGCCACTCCTCAGCCCAGCTCTGCATCATATCTAAGTCCCTCTGCAGCCGACAACAGCCCTCCTCACTGTCCACAACTCCACCTATCTTCGTATCATCTGCAAATTTACTGACCCACCCTTCGACTCCCTCATCTAAGTCATTAATAAAAATTACAAACAGCAGAGGACCCAGAACTGATCCCTGCGGAACTCCACTTGTAACTGGGCTCCAGGCTGAATATTTACCATCTACCACCACTCTCTGCCTTCGAAAATCCTATCCCTCAGTACCGTTTCCATTACGTTGCCTACCAACAAAGTAAGACTAACTGTTCTGTAATTCCCGGGGTTATCCCTATTCCCTTTTTTGAACAGGGGCACAACATTCGCTACTCTCCAGTCCCCTGGTATCACCCCCGTTGACAGTGAAGACGAAAAGATCATTGCCAACGGTACTGCAATTTCCTCTCTTGCTTCCCACATAATCCTAGGATATATCCCGTCAGGCCCGGGGGACTTGTCTATCCTCAAGTTGCTCAAAATGTCCAACACATCTTCCTTCCTAACAAGTATTTTACCGAGGTCTGCCTCCAAAAGTTTGTTTCCTGGTACTAAGTGGATCTGTATTTCACTGACAGCTAGTGTGTTATTTATGCCAATGTTAATAATGTTACCAATGTGCCACAATGATGTGGTTGATCTCACTTTGCAGTCTTGTTAGAAATTTCTGAGATTGAGTCTGATGATGTATACAGAGGGATTTGGAGGTGCTGCTCATCAATGAGAAGGCAATCTTAAAGGTTACCTGCTGACATGGATGAAACAATCCCATAGTGTTTGTTGAAAAATAAACATTCCTTCATGTGTTGGTGAACATTTCTCTCCCAAACATTACTTAAAATATATTATTTAGTCATTCATTTTGATTGTGTAAACTTAAGTTTGCTTGACAGCACCAAGCTGTTAACCTCATAAAAACAACCTTTGCAGCTTAAGTCTTTGAAGGAAAGGTTAGGCCCTTATTTTCATTCCTGGGTCTTGTCAGCTAATGCCAGAGATATGAAAAAATGGTCACCCACATTTCTAATGTTTAGTTCGAGGGGGCAGGCTGGATTGGCAGTTGAACTCAGTGACCTCGGAACAGCCTTAGAGATGGCCAGTTCCCGTGGCTTCAAAACCTGACTCTCAGGGCTTCAGCAATGTGGAGAAAATTTAAAAATAGACATGGAAACATAAAAACAACCATTCTGCACAGCACCTGACATCACCAAACATTCCCCATCCAAGCTTTTCTGCATCTATCAACTCCCACGGCTCTTTATGAATCCTGTATCAGCTGATGCCCAGTTGTCTTTCCCTGAACCTTGTTATCTCCCGTATTCCCGTGACCAGCATCATCAACGTGACCCTTTTTCGTCCCAATTCCAATCACACCCCTCACCCACTACTAACATTTCAACTGATTTTCTTTTTACTGCGTGGACCTCTGAAGTCCATGTGTGGCAATGACTTCCAAAAGTGGAAGTCATGCATTGGCACATGGATTGATGTACAGAATTTCCAAATGGTAGATTAAAGACAACATTGTCCTTCTCTCTCCACACCAATCCACTTAGAATCTATGGTCAAACTTTGGGAACCACACTATCAATGGCTTTACTATTGGAAAAAAACTCATTAGTAACAAAGACTCAATAATGTTAAATTATTACAACTCATTCACTCTGAAAACAAAGATTTCATTAAACTAGTTTCCCATAAGTGTGTAATCCCTTACGTAAACAAACCTTTCCAGTCGGTAAGGAGTTGAAGCTCTCCAACATATGGTTCACTTATTGTTTCCAACTGAGAGAATGATAGTTTGGGATATCAGTCACGCAGCACAAACCCTATAATAGTGTATGGGAACATGCACTCTGAAACACCTATCGCTTTAACATCGCACATTTTCTCAGTCAATTCCTTCGCAGTTTGACAATTCCAATTTTCTCCACAGTTAACAGTCCCAAAGGGCACTTGAACCCGTTCCACTGTCTTCCATTTGGAAGATCCCTGACCTCCACATGTAAAGGATACTTTATACAGAATCTCCTAGATCCTACCTCCAAGGTGTCCTGGGACCACATCCACAGGAATACATCAGCTCTGCAAAGTGGTACCGTCACTATCTGAAATAAATAGACTGGTATAATCTCCGCACTATGGATTCCAGACACCAAGGACCTCAGTGCAGGTGGCTAGCTGCCTCTGGGAGTTGTATTTATAAGGATTAAGTAATTGAAGGAAACATTTTTATAAGGAATTAAGTAGTTAAGGATTGTTCCTTGTTCAGTAGTTATTGTCCGGCCTAATTGCCCAGGAGAAGATGGTAACAAACTGCTTTCTTGAACCTCCTGAGGACCCTTGGGTTACTCAGCAATTCTGTTTGGAAGTAAATAGTATATTTCAAAGGCGTTAGTGTATAGAAGTAGTGAGATTTTGCTAAAACTATACAAAGCACCATCAGACCACAGCTGGAATACTGTGAACAGTTTTGGGCCCTTATCTAAGGAAAGGTATACTGGCATTTAAGGCAGTCCATAGAAAGTTCGCTCGGCCAATACCAAGTATGGAGAGACTGTCATATGACTAGAATAGCGATTTATTGTCACTTGTATTTACGAAAATACAGTGAGATGTGTGTAAGTTGACACAATTTGGTGCCATTTTAATTACAGAAATTATTAAAAAATGATTGAGACAAAGTTAATCTTTTGTCTCCTCCATGGTTCCTACGTTTCTGAAGCAGCTTTGGGACACCACCACCGAAGCTGCCCGAGGCAAGGATTTCCTGACCAAACTTACCACGCTGATACCACCAAAACCAGCACCAGAGCTGCTGCATTGTCACCATGGCACGAGAGACATACCAGATCCACCAAGTCGCAGACACTGAAGCTGTCGTTCAAGGTCTCACCACTTCAGTTGCCGCCTGAAGCTGCCAAAACTACGAGGAATGTACCGGAACCATCAGGCTGCCTCTGCTGTAGCCACGACTGAAAGTGTTGCACCACAGCCAGGAGGAGCAGAACAGACCCACCGACCCTCAGTGAAGCTGCAGCCACTATGGCCGTGAGGAACGGACATTCTTATCCATCACACTGCCAACGCCACAGCTGGCCCTTGGAACTGCCTTCCTCCACCACAGCCACCAAAAGAAAAACAACTGTACTTTGACACAAAAGAGAAATGATGAAACAAAATTGAAAAAAAAAATGGAGAATGAAACTGGCCAGGTGAGCGGGAGTGGGAGCTTTTAGGCACACAGCCAGAACACCACCTACTCTGTTACTGCCACCAGCTTAAGGAGCTGTTGAATAAATTGGGCCTGTAATTGCTGGACTGTAGAATAATGAAAGACAACCTTTCTGAATCATACAAGATTCTTAAGAGACTTGACAGGACAGATGTAGAAAGGTTGATTCCCCTTGGAGAGACGAGGGCTTAATCTCAGAGTAAAAGTCACATGTTTAAGACCGAGATGAGGAGGAATTTCTTCCTTCGAAACGTTGTGAATCTGTGGACTTCTTTCATGCAGAAAACTGTTGAAGCTGGAGCATTCAGTAATATTCAAGGTGGAGATAGGCAGATTTTTTTTACTACAGAGGGAATCAAGGATTTCTGGGAAAAGGCAGGAAAATGGAGTTCAGGATTATCGGATCAGGCATAATCTTATTGAATGGCAGACTGTGGAAAGATGGTCAACTTTTGGTCCTACATCTTATGGTTTAGTGTTCAGTAGAAAGTGAAATAACCTGAAGCTGGCATGTGGAATGCTTGAAAGATTTGTGACTGTCTTTATTGAATGATTTGGCATTGCTGGTGTTGGACTGGAGTGTACAAAGTTAAAAATCACACAACACCAGGTTATAGTCCAACAGGTTTAATTGGAAGCACTAGCTTTCCCAATGCTGCTCCTTCATCAGGTGGTTGTGAAGGAGCAGCGCTCCGAAAGCTATTGCTTCCAAATAAACCTGTTGGACAATAACTTGGTGTTGTGATTTTTAAACTTTATTGAATGAGATGTTCGAGGTGATTGGTTCTCAATGGTTTGTTAATCAACCATATATCAAGAACATTCCCAATGGCTTTTGCTTCATCTAACTGCAGCTATTCATCTTCCTCAAAGGAACACTACTTCACAAGGCTTTCATCACCAATCTGTATAGTTTGTAAAAGAACAGTAGACATGCTTTCTTCTTCTTTGTGGAAAGAACAATAGCAAAAAAAACTCAAACCTGTTGCATGTAAGTCTTATGTTATTTGCCTACTCTAAGGTACTTAAGTTTGTGAAAATTAAAACTGTAACAAACAAGTAACAAAAGCCTAGTCATTATAATTGAACATTAAAAATCAAAGCTATATAATAGTCATAACTATTAATATCCATAGCCATACAAGATGCCTAATGGTGCATTTATACAGAGACTACTGCCTCAACTGTATTTGCATCAATATTGTATTAGAAGTGGAAGAGGTATGAACCAGAAATCAAAGCCCAATCCGCCACTTAGACCTGAATGTTACATGCACTTTCAACGTGAGGAACCAGACGAAACAGCAATGTGCAGCAGATTCTGTTTATTTGTACTGGGTTCAAATGCACTTATGCCGACGACCAGAAGCATTGTAAAAACATAGCATTAAAAAGAGAGATCAACTAATTTGGGAGAGTTGTTCACCTTCTTCTAGGGAGCAAGCTCTCCATTATAAGCCCCTATAGATACAAAGAATCATTGTTTTAATGAGCAGCAAATCCTGAACCACATCGTCACAAAGAAGCCATTTATTTTTACAAATGGTCAGTAAGGTTTGTGCCTATTTACACAATACTACTGCAAATACAATTCTGAAATATACACAATATACAAGTTCATACTTATGTCAATTTATATACATATTTATATACAATTTACACAAGCAAGCTGTGCAATTAATTGAATTACTGTAAAAGAATCAACTGTTTAAAAGTTAGCACGTCCTACCAATTTACGCAATCACAGTCCAGCAATGAGTGACCTCTGCAGTAGGATAGCGACTTTACATAGAACTAGGTCATCAAGATGCTTTTCACAATTGAATCATGTCTCCAATAGTTGACACATTTCCACACAACAATGACACGTTGGTTCAGTCATGAGGTTCCCGATCCCTGAGGGGACTTTACTTCCCTCAAAGCTCAATAAAGATGGAATATTTATTCCATTCATATTTGCTCACCAACACACCCTTTCCAATCACCTCTTCTGCTCTAAAGTTCTCAAATTTACCCTTACCCCTCATGTCAACGCTTTCTTTCTAACATTTGTTTTGTTGGTATCGCTCCAGTTCTGCTTCTACCCAGGTCACAGTAAAGACAACAACCTGGTTAAAGTCATGAATAAAGTTCTCTAAAATTCACTAGCAAATAACATGTTATCCTCTATTAGGTAGATCTGCTCGTGGATGCACAAATACAGCCGACACACCTCCAGCAATTTCTTCCATTCATTGTAACATCACCACCAAAGTCTTCTGATCAACCCCATTCCCTTTTTCTCATCCCTACATTCTGAATTGGAAGTAAGGCAAGGACCAGAGGAATCTTTCTCCATTTGAGGAAGACAATTGGCTGTGTAATAGCTTCAGGGTAACCACACCATTTATGGAGCAAGGGGACAAGACAGGACTCCCTGAACTACGCTAGCCAGTTCAAGGATGGAGCCCGCTCTGTTGGCTTTAGTCATCCCCCAATGAAGCTAACTAACCTCCATGACCTGAAGATTGCACTTCATTTTCTGTACGTAAATGGGTAACATCTATCTCCAAGTCCCCTCACCACCGTTCTATTATCATGGATGAATCACAACTTCCTTCAGTTAAATACTGGGAAGTCTCAGCCACTGTTTTAGGCACTCACCACTATCTCAATTCTCTGTTCAATTCTCATTCAACATTAAATCCAGTACTGTTCCATTCCCCAAACCATATATTTTCATATTTAGAATGTTGCCTGCCCCTGATCCTACTCCAGTTCTCTACCAGAGACGCCTTTAGCTGTCTGTCAACTCCAGTTTCATTAATGTGTTCATTCTTCACAGATTTCAACTAGACCCAAATGCAACTCTACAAAGCCTCATTTGTCTATCCCTTTCATCATAACAGAACAGCACTGCCTTCCTGTTGTCCAAAGAATTAAGTTCGAAGTGCTGCATGTCAGAAATCACATTTTTGCGACCCTGGATGTAATTTTTGTCTGCTGCTCCTCTCTGTGCATTCACTGCCTCATGCCACATGGATTCTGTTGTCTGGACCATTTCATCACCCTGAGACCTTTGCATTCTTTAAAAACCTCCTTTCCATCAAACCGCCTCAAAACTTTTACAAGTTCTACCAACCTCATCCCTGACTCAACATTCTGTTCTTTGGGCCTTGGAACGTGTTAAACGTGCTACATAACTGCAAATTGTCATAAAATTTACAGTATTTTAAACAAGATGAGTTCTTCCTTAAATAATAACTGATTACACAGTGTAATACTACTTTATCTAACATGTATACTGTTAAGAGATTGTTTTGAATAACTGTCTGAAAAGTAACAAAAGATTTCTGACTAAAACAACTAAATCACTAGTAAAACTGAAATGATCATTTACTTTGATGTGACAAATCTTAGAATATTTTTGTGATGAGTTTAGAAACTTGTGAGGAGCTTTCAGTTGTGTTGGAGGAGCTAACTCAAAAAAAAGCATTACATTCTGTGTTTGAAAGCTCACATGGACATACAATTCTAAGTGATTGTTTTTTCCTAATGATTTTCCTCTTCATAGATTTACATGCATATGATAATGTATCATGAAACTGAGGAAAAAGAAAACACACAGGTCACTGCCCTTTAGATTAGATTCTCTACAGTGTGGAAACAGGCCCTTCGGCCCAACAAGTCCACACCGCCCCTCCGTAGAGTAACCCACCAAACCCATTCCCCTACCCTATATTTACCCCTGACTAATGCATCTAACACTATTGGCAATTTAGCATAGCCAATTTACCTGACCTGCACATCTTTGTGATTATGGGAGGAAACCGGAGTACCTGGAGGAAACCCACGCAGACACGGGGAGAATGTGCAAACTCCACACAGACAGGCGGGAATCGAACCCAGGTCCCTGGTGCTGTGAGGCAGCAGTGCTAACAACTGAGCCACCATGTCACACCCCATTTTAGCCACATGTGGATCTTAATTCTCCCATATCCTGCTGTATATAAGATCACCTTTGACAGCATCACAGCTTCTTCGAAAATAACTAAACTGATACAGATGTAGCATGTATTCACACAAACACAAAATTTTAAGCCCAAGAGAAAAATTAACATCTGGTAACTAGGTGCGTGGAGAATAAACAGCATTAAAGAATGAAGGAGTAGTCTGTAGCAGGTTTTAAAGTAAATAACTTTAACATCACACAAATTCCTTAAAGTTTGTATCTGATCTTCTTGAACTAGGAAGGATGAGCATGACTGAACACAAGCTGATCACAGAATTTGAACAGAACCTCACTCCTTTCGGAGTGTTGATATGAAGACTTTAGTTCCCTCTAACCGGAAGTCACTGGTGTTATTTAAAATAATCCTTGAGGAAGCAGCATGGATAAGATAGGAAGAATATGTTTCCTGGCTCAAGACATCAAATAAATGATTAGCAACAATACAACGAACTGTGTGAGCTACCAGAATAGACTTCACTGCATAATGCAAGAAAAATCATGTCTGAGAAACCAAATCAAAGCATCACATTCCCCCTGTGACAGTGTTTGTTTTCTGTGTACAGCAGTTCAGGCAATCCTATGTGGAAGTGAGACAAATGAGGTGATCAAAATTAATTCTTCGAACCATTTTGCTATAACTTTTAAGACTATGAGTAATTTCCATAAATAATGTTCAGAAAGAATAACAGATGTTAGATGCAACATGGCAACAACAGGTAAATATAAGTACTTCCTCTAGTTAAAGGACTCCAATAGACCAGTGTGTACATGCTCGGTGTATTAATTATGAATTTACTTAGATTAGTTACATTAACATATGCATTATAATGTGAAGCTTTATACGATAACCTTTAAAACAGTACTAAATTCAGTTCAGTAACATTCTGTTGTCTTAATTACATTCAATATTTGTTTTTACAAGTTTTGTAGAAACAATCTCTTGCTATTTCCAGTAATAATTATAGATGCTAATTATCATTTTATGTTGCATGCAAAGCAAGATGTGGAGTGGAAGGTGATTAGGACACTAACCAAAATAAGCGATATTGGTGGACTGATATCTGGAATTGTTTCCTGTGCTCATAACAGAAACTTTGATAAGTCTAGCTAACTGCTTTATTTCAAAATCTTTCAAGAAATATTCTTCCAAAAGGATAACAATATGCAACAAAGTGAAAATCGAGAGCTGTAGAAGAATTAAAAACCAGAAAGCATGGATTTAAAATAATTAGCAAAAGAAGCAATGGTGAAATGAAGCTGCAGTCTTGATGTAAGGCCTGGTATGTATTTACATCAGGACGGTGTAATATCCACGTTCTCTGGTCCGGCATGTGCTGGCTGGCAACTTTCCTGTATCTTTAATGGAGGGCAAGGCAACTTGGAAGCACATTTCAAGGCTTTGGGTGAAGATTGGGGTCAGTTGTTGTGTGACAAAATGTACCAAAATAGTAAACTCCTAGAGGACTGTGGGCCCTTTAGAAGCCACTCAAGACACAAGTACATTTTGAAACAGGAAATGAGCGAAAAACTGGAAAACCTTTACCAAACAGAGAAAAACTGGAAATATGCTCATGGGGACAATATTATAGTGGATTGAGTTAAATGGAGATTACAGATATGGGTACTCTGTCCTGGCAGCACAAGGAAAATCTTTGAGCGTAGGGGAAATACCAGTAGAGAACGATTGCTCTATTAGAGTGGGCAATAGAGGAGTTAGAAATAGAAGCATTAAATGTCTTGCAGGAGTGAGCTGAAGAACAACTGGACAACCATGGAGAGGAAGATGGCTAGGGCATTAATTTGGACCAAGAAGCTGTTGTTGCTTAGAACAATCAAAGACTCTTGAATTTGGAGTCTCTTGGAGAGGTTAGATGCCCGAGTAGTGCAGAACTTGTCACAAGGAATGTGGAACTGTTTATCATTGCCTCCCTTGTATGAGAGAGTGGGAGGAGAAGACTGGCCCAAGGCTGGAGAAACAGGAAAATCAAGCTGCCTTTGGACATCCTGAGTATAAACCATTGATGTCTTAAAAATCTTAAAGTAAGGTAACACTTATGAAGCAGCGATCATAATATGGTAGAGTTCAGTCTGCAGTTTGAAAGAGAGAAGACAAAATCGGATGTAATGGTGTTACAGTTAAATAAAGGTAATTATGAGGGCATGAGAGAGGAACTGACGAAAATAGACTGGAAGCAGAGCCTAGCGGGGAAGACAGTAGAGCAAAAATGGCAGGAGTTTGTGGGTATAATTGAGGACACTGTACAGAGGTTCATCCCCAAGAAAAGAAAGATTATCCGGGGAGGGATTAGACAGCCATGGCTGACAAAGGAAGTCAGGAAATGTATTAAAGAAAAAGAGAGATCCTATAAAATGGCCAAGAGCATTGGGAAATCAGAAGATTGGGAAGGCTACAAAAACAAACAGAGGATAACAAAGAGAGAAATAAGGAAGGAGAGGATCAAATATGAAGGTAGGCTAGCCAGTAATATTAGAAATGATAGTAAAAGTTTATTTCAATACATAAGAAACAAACGACAGGCTAAAGTAGACATTGGGCCACTTCAAACTGATGTTGGAAGCCTAGTGATGGGAGATAAGGAAATAGCAGGAGAACTTAATAAGTACTTTGCGTCAGTCTTCACAGTGGAAGACATGAGTAATATCCCAACAATTAAAGGGAGTCAGGGGGCTGAGTTGAGTATGGTTGCCATTACAAAAGAGAAAGTGCTAGAAAAGCTAAAAGGTCTTAAAATTGATAAATCTCCTGGCCCCGATGCTCTACATCCTAGAGTTCTGAGGGAGGTGGCTGAGGAAATAGCGGAGGCATTAGTTGAGATCTTTCAAAAGTCACTGGAGTCAGGGAAAGTCCCGGATGATTGGAAGATCGCTGTTGTAACCCCCCTTTTTCAAGAAAGGATCAAGCCAAAAGATGGAAAATTATAGGCCAATTAGCCTAACCTTGGTTGTTGGTAAAATTCTAGAATCAATCATTAAGGATGAGGTTTCTAAATTCTTGGAAGAGCAGGGTCGGATTAGAACAAGTCAACATGGATTTAGTAAGGGGAGGTCGTGCCTGACAAACCTGTTGGAATTCTTTGAAGAGGTGACAAGTAGGTTAGACCAGGGAAACCCAGTGGATGTGGTCTATCTAGACTTCCAAAAGGCCTTTGATAAGGTGCCACATGGGAGACTGCTGAGCAAGGTGAGGGCCCATGGTGTTCGAGGTGAGCTACTGGTATGGATTGAGGATTGGCTGTCTGACAGAAGGCAGAGAGTTGGGATAAAAGGTTCTTTTTTGGAATGGCAGCCGGTGGCAAGTGGTGTCCCGCAGGGTTCAGTGTTGCAATATTGTCATTTATCTCAAGAGGGTTGGAATATAAAAGCACCTTTGTGCTACTGAGACTTTATAAAGCTCTGGTTAGGCCCCATTTGGAGTACTGTGTCCAGTTTTGGTCCCCACACCTCAGGAAGGACATACTGGCACTGGAGCGTGTCCAGCAGAGATTCACACGGATGATCCCTGGAATGGTAGGTCTAACATATGAGGAACGGCTGAGGATCCTGGGACTGTATTCATTGGAGTTTCAAAGATTAAGGGGGGATCTAATAGAAACTTACAAGATAATACATGGCTTGGAAAGGCTGGACTCTAGGAAAGTGTTTCCATTAGGTGAGGAGACTAGGACTCGTGGACACAGCCTTAGAATTAGAGGGGGTAAATTCAGAACAGAAATGCGGAGACATTTCTTCAGCCAGAGAGTGGTGGGCCTGTGGAATTCATTGCTGCAGAGTGCAATGGAGGCCGGGACGCTAAATGTCTTCAAGGCAAAGATTGATAAATTCTTGATGTCACAAGAAATTAAGGGCTACGGGGAGAATGCGGGTAAGTGGAGTTAAAATGCCCATCAGCCATGATTGAATGGCGGAGTGAACTCGATGGGCCGAATGGCCTTACTTCCACTCCTATGTCTTATGGTCTTATGTCCTCGATTGAGTCAGAAAGAAACATTCGTCTCTGAGCATTGTAGTTGGGAAAGAAGGATTCAAGGAGTGTCTCTAAAACTCCACACATTACAGCCAGTCAATAACACACAAAGGTGGTACTTAAGCTGTGTGAATTAGTTGACGTGACGGAACTCATCCTATTGAGAATTCATAACCAGTTAAGATGTAACCATTCCATCTCCAATAGGTGAGATAATTCACACACCTTCACTGAACTTTCTCAGTCCTGGAACAGTAAGTCCCAGCTTACACCCATGGCTGTAGTTGTAGAGACCCATGGCCATAAGTCTTTGCTGCACAAGTATCCAAGGTGTGGATAAATTATGCTGTCAAGATCTTCATGTTCTTGTTCAAAAAATATCCCCTGCCTATCTTTCTAATTCCTTCCTCAAAATTCCTGGATTGCGATCTACATTTATATCCTGCAGCTCTTGTTCTACACTGTCTTTATTAGGTAGCATCCTCGTGATACAGCATGGTTTATATTTGGGCTGCTCTCGAAAAATGTTTTATACTTTCAATCTTCAGATTGCGAACAATCTTTCTCTCCATTTGACAGGCTACTATTTTCTCTGCTTGATAAGAGGTTTATCAGCTTTGAGAAGTAAGGAATCTTATCAAGCAAGTACCACATCTGACGTGGTGACAGGTACAAGTGTGGGACTTGCCTTTTTGGAGTGGACTGCTCATAGAATATTTCCCTGACTCCACACCATCTGCCTGAAGAAAAATAATTCTCAACTTCATGTTTAGAAAAATAATAAATTCCAATTTGTCATTCAAAACTTCCTTCTCCCTTGCTCCACCCTCCTGAGTGGGAAGGTGAAGAGCCAGGAATGTTCACTTGGATGGCCATGAGTTGTGTTGAGAATTCAGACTGAATAGCATGAAATGCAGATAATCATATATCTGTATACAGTGTAGGATTTTTATGGGTATAAACCAAAATTATGTAGAAGTGCTGCAGTAAATTTCGAGCCTACTTGCTCTATATTTGCAACTTTTAAGAAGTAGTTTGAGTTTGCAAAGTCCAGAAAGAAAAACCCTTTTTAATTAAATGCAATCATCAGTTGTAATCATTGTGCACTTCATGTGATAATTCTCCAGTGGAAGACTACAGAGGAAAAACATACCAAGATAGTACAATGACATGGACAGTAATGTTGGCAGTGTTAGTTTAGAAACTGGGAGAAGCCATTTTGAGAAAGGCTACTTTCATGGAGTTAATGGTAGTTCTTCACTTAAACAAATGCCACTTTTTACGCAAGTTGTTGGTCCCAGCTCAACCTTAGAGATTTTTAACCATAATAAGATACATTTCTGATGGTTAACTTGAGCTAACATAACAAGGTTTGATAGTATCAACTGTTCTAAGAATCGAGGTAGCTTCATTTCTGAGCCTTCATCATATATCAAACATTCCATGTCCCCTGTTTAAGTCCGAAGTTGTCAATTTATTTGTGTCCCATATTTTAAGCCAGCTTTGTATTTTACTTAATTTAAACTAATCTTTACAATTTAACTTCAAATTCTTGATCTGTAAAATTAAGGATACCTGTTACAAACATGCAATTTTCTTAGTTCAGGTTAAACTCTAAGAAGCAGTCATAGTTCATAAAAGCCAATTTTAATGTACGTTTCCCTCTTCTCATGATTTTCTTTCAAAGAAAAATATCATCTCGGTTTAACATTGCTCTGTACAAATCATCCAGATATGTCACTGCTCCCTGATCCTTCAGCTGTCACAATTTCTGCTGGTGTATTCCTGCCCAATGTATCTAACTTTGGAAACTGAGTAGCCAGGATTTATTGCTGGATTAGTATGGGAGTACTAAGGCTCACCACATTGAGTCACCATTTGTAAGTTTCTCTCTCCCTCTTTTAGGTCTTCTGCAAGTGAAAGAACGAACAGGCAACTCACTAAATATTTTCATGACAAAATCCAGCTTTTTTCAATAACTCATAAATTTCTTCCACCACTGAAGTTAGAAAGGTGGCAAAAATATTTTGCCCCATGAATTATTTCACAGCCAAATTTAGAGCATTGGAAACTACTTGCAAGTTTAAATACATCTTTACATGAATTTGCACATATCTCATGTTGCTTACATTAGTAGATGAGATGAGGATTCATTTGAGCTAAGAATAGCACTCCAACATAAGAAAATTCAAACAGGGCTATCAGCAAATGTGAAATACAAGGACAAAAAGGTAGGTTTTGCAGGCCAGATCATTAGAGCTTTGACATCAGGACAGCAGTAAACCAGTGACATTCAGGACAATTTGTGCTCTCGTGCTCTCTCACAATATAATGATTATTTGAGTGAATCTACAGGGTCAGATGGATTCTGTGGCAAGACCTAGAATGTTGTTTTTTTAAACCCAAAACTGGCATGCTTTACAGTATGGCCACCTACCTCACCCAAAGCCTGAAACTATTATCTTTATTCTCATGGGCTGGAGCATGCACCAAAGCTCTAAACAGAGTAAAGACACAGCATAGATTTCAGTACGTTTCAGAAGTGTTTTCTTCAGCTTTTCATTGAAGCACCGGTTCAACTTTCCTTTCTTTTTCCAGGCCCTGAAGTTTACCTATAAGTGTATTCCACAGCAACAAGACAGAGAAGGTCTGGTTCCTTGAGCATCGGAAGACATTGGTTTTATTGGAGTAAAGAGAGTATCGTATACAGATGAAAGGCATTTTATGCTCCTCCAGATCTGCAACAAAGAAGTTAGAAGTTACATAGCTACCTTACAGGTAACAGGTGGAAGAAGAATAGAAAATGGAGAAGTCAATTTCTTTTAGTGAAATACTGAGAGTTACTGCCACTTCAAAATAAAAATGATTGGAAGCTGTTTTGCTGAATGCCAGGATTCTTAAGGGGCTTGACAGGGTAAATACGAAGGTTAAGTTTTCACTCATGGGACAGTCCTGGACCAGAGAGCACAGTCTCAGAATAAAGGAGTGCCAATATAAGACTAGGATGAGGAAGAATGTCTTCACTTGTGGGCTTGAGTGTCTTTGGAACTACTTACTACAGAGAACGGTGGGGGCAGAATCCTCACATACACTTAAGGCTGAGATAGATGGTTTCTTGATTAGTAGGGGAATCAAGGATTACAGAGAAAATGCAGGAAAGTGAATGTGAGGAATGTCGGATTAGCCATGAGCCTACTAAATTGCAGATTCAATTAACTGAATGGCCTACTCCTGTTCCTATTTCTTAAGGCTTTATGGTTGTGGAGAAATGCAACTTCAGGCTGGAGACCTGATTGATAAAATCATTTGAAAACCAAAGTGAGTTGTAGCTAACAGAATAAGCAAAAGGCATGAATAGTTTGATAAAATGTAACGTTAAACAGTTAATATTTGAGAATTACACAATGTCTCGTGTTTGGAAGAACATAGCGACAGCTTGAAATCTCCCCATGAAGACAACAAGAAACTTCTTTGTTGGAGCCTAAAGGTTGACTTTTATTTTTCAAAACAAGTACACTATAAAGGTGGCTCACTAAAACCTGAACTGGACGCTGGATTTTGAAAACTGTTCTTTAATCTGTAAAGCTTTCAGGGTTTTTTGAGTGGTTTCTAAATGTTCTATTTATATTGTGCAAACTAAGGTTCAAAGAACTATCTTTCATGGCTTCAATAGTTGCACAGCATCACAAAGGCTCTGTGTTGATGTGGATTTTCTATACAATTGGGGTCATAAAGTTCAATATTTCTTTCAAGAGTTCAGCTGGAGGAAGCATATCAACCAGTCAGTACTAAAACACACACAGACGCACAGATGTTCTTTGAACTGCAAGATGATTGAAGTTACAAATGGCTCAGCACTTCAGTTTACAAATTAACTGCGAGGAACAAATTAGAAATAACCTCAAGGAAATATGAAAACCTAATCTGAACCTCCACAGAACATAATATTAATTAATGCGTAGTCTATGTAGCAATGGTTAGTCTAGTTGAAAATCAGACTTCAAGATCATTGCCAATTTTTATTGTTTTGCAATGATCCTGCTGCTGCCCTTTCCTATCCCAAAACTAACATCAACCATTCACCCACCCCTCATCCCTGACTCACCCTTCCACAACCCCACTATTCTCAAAAGTAGCAAATTATTTTGGTTGTCAGCCGAAATGATTAGTTTTATGTTTGAAGCAGAACATTGAGCGTTATCAATCTAAATGACCAGGGTCTGAAGAAGAAGCATCAAGGCTGAGTCTATCCTTTGCTGATTTCATACAGTCGCCATGGCAACCCTCCAGCATTATCCTGGCATCTCCAGAGAAGGAAAATCATAACAACATTTAAAGTAAGTGTTTTTGTTTGAACACTTTCATTTCAGTAGTCATACATGTACTGGGGACGAGGAGAAAATAGGTCGTTTGGCCAGGGTCATAGGAGACCGGTCAACTGACTAAACCTCGACAGAAATGAGAAGCCATCATTCTGTTGCACCTGCCAGCAGGGGTTAGGGAATGGCCAGAAGTGGGAGCTCTGGTTATTGTCCTCCTTTAGCGGTGCTATTGATATCAGGAACACTTTGACCTGGCTGACCCCAGCTTGGTTATCACAGGTCAGCGGTCAAAATAAGGATCAGTCTGCTCTGTATGTATCAGTCACACACCAATGTCGCATACTAATCTAATTAACTCAAGTGGCAGTCTCATTTTCACCTTTTTAAAGTGGTTATTCAATTTTACACTGGCTTATTATGTGATTTGATCTGTTTATTAACTTTGAACATACAAATCTTTAATGATCAAGTAATTGCTTCACAATTGTAAATTGTATATACGGAAACAATGAAACCAAGGCTGGTTTATAATCATAAAGTGGTGTGATTTAATGCAAGGTATTTAAATTGCTTGCTGTTGTGTGGCATCATACCTTCCTCTCCGAATGTTCCTTTCCATGGTGCAAAGAAAAAAATGAGACACGTTTAGTTTTCAACACTTACTAGAAAATCATTAATAGTTAGTAATCAATTAGGACTTGATTGACATAATACACCAAAATGTTGAACACTCTTGAATAAATATCACGTATCAGCTGTCAGAACTGAGCACTTGGGTTGGTTTAATGGCCAATGAGTTCTTCTTAAAGTAATTCCAAGTTCACTTCAGGGATATTTACTGTTCACTGTAACTGGGCACATAAGTGGTGCAAAGCAGTCACCCACAACACTGTGTAACAAAATGTCTCTTCCATCCTGTTCTGCCCTAATTGAAATGTCACTGCTCAGTTCAAGATGATTGAGAAAGTTATAAAAGATATTTGTTGCTGTGCATTTCTCAAGAAGAATGCATTCTACTGATTGAATTTGAAAAAAAAACAACATACAGATCTTCTGGAAAAAGGACAGGTTTGCTCATTTGAGCATAGATAAAACAAGTCTGAATGTTAAATGATGTAAAAAAAAACACATTAACTGTAGAAACTAAATTTAAATTAAATATCTCAAATTTTACAGAAGTGGAAGAGTTCAAATATAGTACAATTGCTTTCAACAAGTAAATGAATAAGCTTTAGATTTCCAAGCGAGATATTTCAGTCTAATGTCACACAGAAATACATGATATACTTTAACGTTCAAATTTGTAGAGTCCTGTATATTGAATTAAGGCTCAGTTTTCCAAATACATTTGGCTGTTATGCAAATCAAGACCAACATAACAAGCAGAGTGGAGACATGCACAGTGTAATGGAAGCACAACATGCATGTTTAATATTACTATCTTCATTGATTCCACCTGGATCAGCTATTGCTGTTTCACAATTGTGGTATTTTTAAACACCACAACATCTCATGCACGCTAGAGTTTTAAGAAGCATAACTGCTAAGCAATTGCTTGAAAATGTGCTTCCCTTATAACTCGAGAAGAATTGATGAAGATAGGAATCACGGCTATAAAGTTCCAGCAAGGTGCTAAGTCAGTTAAAAATCACAAAGGAGGCAAGAAAGGCCACATATCACAGATAAGAAAACACACTGAGGGTTTCACCTCCCCGGAGTTGGCTTAGTGTGGGGCAATTGGTGGTTTGAAGAATATTTCATTTGTGTGTGATTTCTTTAAAATCAAAACTAATCCCAACCAAAAAAAGGGAATTCTTACAATGAGGAATTCGTCTCTGTGTTAGCAACAATTATATTCTTAAACAAAGCAAAACATTGCACATCATTGGAATAAACTGCACAAAGAAACAACTTTACATGAAAATCATTTTTTCCTTCATAAGAATTTAGTGCCACAGGAGTGAATGGGAAGGAATCTGTATCTGGAACAAACTTGCATGGAAATCAATATGGTACTTTCATGTACCTGAAAATTAATCTACATAATTAACACTAAGCTGGTATAACAGCAGGATATTAACGCTGAGGTGGAATAATACAAGACCTTGCAGGAAGCAAGTTTGGTTTACATTTGAAACACAATCTTTTGGCCACTGAGATATATTTGGACATGAAAGGATATTTTTGCTTCTAGACAATTTTGTTTTGATTCTTTCAGAAATGGATGGATCATCACCAAATAAGCCACTTTTGCCTTTAAATATTCACCTCCTTCACCAGTAGTAAATGGGTCAAAGCCCAGCAATTAAAGGGCATTGTTGATTAAATCAAGCCATTAGTCATGACAATTGTTGGCAATCATGGACTAAAATCGCTCCGATCTCAGCTCATTTAGCAGCAATTAGCCTATGTTGAAATTAGTTGTCCAAAATTAATTGCTGGGTTTAACAAACATTTACAAGATATGATTTGGAGATGCCAGTGTTGGACTGGGGTGTGCAAAGTTAAAATCACACAACACCAGGTTATTGTGCAAACAGGTTTATTTGGAAGCACTAGCTTTGTGCTGTGTGATATATAACTATTTACATGGCACACTGTAACAATATTGGAGATATTGAAAATAATGGAAAAAGCAAGAGAAATGTTCGAGTGTGGCTAAGAAATTTATCCATACACCACTTATTTGTCAGTTACTAAATGGCCTTACAGGCCTCCAGTGGGGAGGAAACACGTGCTCAATAAGACTGAGCACAGCATATTGGCGAAGGCTGGAATTGTAAGCATGCAATGTCAACAGTCACTGGGCTCTTTCCTCTTGGAAATAAGAGAAGCTTTCACTGTAAGATTAATTGGTTCAAAGAACACAAGTTGAAAATTTAGTAGACCATGATGATACAAATAAACATGCTGAAAGCAGACCGAGATAGAAATGGCTGCAAACTTTCAGACATCTAACAGATATCAAATACTTAATTATCAAAAGAAAAACTCAGATCTATTTCAAAGTAAAAGGAGAAAGCTTTCCCCTGTATTTGGCACAGATAAATATGATTTTTATAACATTTGACGGGCTCAATGGCCTTCCTTTGTGCTTCTATATTCTTGATTTTGTTTTCACATACAATGGCAATTTCAGGATTTTGAACAGACCAGTAGACATTGTCTACGCAGGGACTTTAGCAAGGCCTTCGACAAGGTTCCGCATGATAGACTGGTTAGTGAGGTTAGATCACATGGGATGCAGTGAGAGCTAGCCAACAGGATACAAAACTGGCTTGACAATAGGAGACAGAGGGTGGTAATAGAGCGTTGTTGTTCAGACTGGAGGCCTGTGACCAGTGGCGTGCAGCAAGGACTGGTGCTTCATTATTTTTCCTAATATGGATGATCAACAGATGATTTTTATTTTAACATGCAAATCGTTCAGACAGCTATAAATTAAACATGAAACACAGATCTGAAAGACTGGTTTCAGTCATCTGGATGTCATGTTAATTTCAGTTCACCATGGATCTTGTTAATTGATGATTTTATGTACTGGATCAACCAGGTCAGATGATTTCCTGCAACCACCTTACGTCAGTGATTTCCTTTAAAACCATTTTAGCCTAGGAGATTTTCCATCTATTAAAAATTAGACAAGGAAGTCAAAGCTTGCTAGCCCGTTTTTACCACATCAAAACAAAGAACGGAAAATATATTTTTAACAACCCTGTGTGGTTACTAGGATAAGGAATGACAATTATTGTAATTTCTCTTCACACTGCTTTTAGAAACAGACAATAGGTGCAAGAGTAGGCCATTCAGCTCTTCTAGCCTGTATCACCATTCAATATGGTCATGGCTGTTCATACAATCTCAGTATCCCACTCCTGCTCTCTTTCCGTATCCCTTGATCCCTCTAGCCGCAAGGGCCATGTCCAGCTCCCTCTTGAATATATCTAATGAACTGTCCACAATAGCTTCCTGTGGTAGAGAATTCCACAGGCTCAGAACTCGCTGAGTGAAGAAATTCTTTCTCATCCCAGTTCCGAATGGCTTACCCTTTATTCTTAGGCCGAGACCCCTAGTTCTGGATATCACCAAAAATTGGGAACATTCTTCCTGCACCGAGCCTGTACAGTCTCATCAGGATTTTATATGTTTCTATGAGATCCTCCCTCATTCCTCTAAAATCCAATGAGTACAAGCCCAGTCAACCCAGTCTTCCCTCATATGTCATTCCTGCCATCTCAGGAGTCAGTCTGGTGAACCTTTGCTGGACTCCCTCAATAGCAAGAATGTCCTTCCTCAGACTAGGAGACCAAAACTGCACACAATATTCAAGGTATGGCCTTACCAAGGCTCTATACTATTGCAGCAAGACATCCTTATTCTGATACTCAAATCCTCTTGCTATGAAGGCTAGCATGCTATTAGCTTTCCTCACTGCCTGCTGCACCTGCCAACCTTCGGCAACTGTACCACCATGATACCCAGGTCTACTTGCACCTCACCTTTTCCTAAACTGCCACCATTCAGATAACAATCTGAATTCCTATTTTTGCCATCAAACTGGATAACCTCACATTTATCAACATTATATTGCATTTGCCAAGTTTTTGCCCTCTCTGTCAGCCTGTTCAAGTCACCCTGCAGCCTCTTAGTATCCTCCTCACAGCAGACACTGCCACCCAGTTTAGTGTCATCTGCAACTTGGGAGTTATGGCATTCATTTCCTTCATTCAAAACGTTAATATATATTATGGAGAGTTCGGGTCCCAGCGCTGAACCCTGTGGTATACCAATTGTCACTGCCTACCACTCTGAAAAAGACCCGTTTATTCCAACTCTCTACTTCCTGTCTGCCAACCAGTTCTTTATCCATGTTAATACAACACCTCCGATACCATGAGCTTTAATTTTCCTAACGACTCTCTTGTGTGGAACTTTGTCAAAAGCCTTTTGAAAGTCAGATACGCAACATCCACTGATTCACTCTGGTCTACTCTATTGGTCACATCCTCAAAAATTCCAGATGATTTGTCAAGCATGATTTCTCTTCAGTGAATCCATGCTGACTAGTACTGATTCTGTCACCGCTTTCCAAATGTCCTTAATAACTGACTCCAGCATTTTCCCCAGCACCGAAGTCAGCTAACCAGCCTATAATTCATTGCTTTCCCTCTCCTTTCCTTTTTTAAAAGGTGGGGTTACATTAGCTACCCTCCAGCCCATTGGAACTCTTCCAGAGTCTACAGAATGCTGGAAAATGATCACCAATGCGTCTACCAGTTCTAGGGCCACTTCCTTAAGTACTTTGGGATGCAGAGCATCAGAGTTGATAAGGGTGGCCCTGGAGAAGCACAGCAGGTCAGGCAACATCCGAGGAGCTAGAGAGTTGACATTTCGGGTATAGGCCCTTCAGCAGGAATGTGGAGGGGGCAAAGGGGATGAGAGAAAAGTTAGGGGGTTAGGGGTGGGGTTGTGGGGAAGGTAGCTGGGAAGGCGATAGGTGGTTGCAGGTGGGAGGGGTAATAGTGATAGGCTGGTGGGGAGGGTGGAGCAGGTAGGTGGCAGCCCTGGGGATTTTATCGGATTTTAATCTCATCAATTTCCCCAAAACTATTTCCTGACAAATAAGGATTTCCTTCAGTTTTTCCTGAGTTGACACTTGCATTGTAGATATATTGTCAAAATGAAATTGTTTCTTGAATGCTTGTGACCATCAGAACAGTGCACTACTGGCCAATATATAGATGCTAAACTGTCTGCATTTCAGTGATTATGAAGTTTTTTGGTAAAGTGGACGTGATAAATTACTTTAACTTTTTAAAGTTGTGTTTAAACCTGCCAAGACTGAAATGGTCTCAATAATAGCATTTGCAATGTTAGTAGACGTTCTTGCTTTGGCACTCCAACATTTGGCCTGTAATAAGGGAGGTGTGATGCGTTGCACAAAATCTCACACATGCTCCAAGCATTCCACATTTCAATAAATGTGAAAGCAGCGATTCCATTCCATGCAGGTAAAGTTGCACTAAATTTTGTTCCTTTTTTAAAGCTAGAAATTCTGCTGTAGACACAAGATAAATTACAAATTCATTTTGCTTTTGACTTGAAAAGTCTGGACTCGATTGTTACCCCTTTTCAAGTTACAGTATATCCTTGCCTGTTGCTCATAACCAGTGGTTGTGATTTTGAGGAGCTTTATTCATATTCTCACTGATTTTTGGCAAATTTCATTGTTAGAGCAAAAGCCTGAGATTGTTTCCTGGAAATAGCCTTCAAAATGGCTTAAAAACACATGACAACAAAAAAATCCCAAGCTCTACAATTGGTTTTAATCATTTCAGATGTTTTAAATATGTACTTTAGCTGTTCAGTATCACACTCTTACATACTAAACTTTGAGAAAAATTCAGGCTTTTAAAAAAAGCGCTAAAGAAACAAGAGCTGTTATTAATGGCTGAATTGACAAATATGAATTATTATTTATTAAGTTGAAAATTAAGTAGATGTTAGTCAAATTGTGGACTGAGATTTATATTTTTCTTTTAAAATGGGCTGTGGCTTTGAGCATTGGAGACAGGATATCCCTTTCAGTCTGTGCAGGGAGAAAACAGTTGAAATATTTACATGAATTTTCACCCAACAACCTCAAAATTATTGCATCTACTGCAGAATTTTAGCACAAAGGCATTTGAGTATTAACTCTGAATGGAGTAAAGTAAGAAGCAGTCAGGAAGAGGCATGCTTGTCGCTTACTTAAATCCCCATCCAGTCCCCCCTAGGACAATGGCTGCCACCAGGATGGCGCCTGCGATGGACCCTATAATGATATTGGTACCACTAGGACCTGTGACAAAGGGGAGGGGGAACGAAACCATGGGAATACAAATGTCAGAATCAGAGCATAAACTTATCAGTGAGACATCTTTATGACATCGCATGTCTTGCTTACTGGAGGCCCGGATGTTTGCATTATATTATGCGTCCTACTTTGTCACCAAACTTTTCTTTGGAAGACTGTGGAAAAAGAAGCACAAATGTTTAAGCTCAATAACACTGTGCCTGAATGAAAACCTTGTGGACATATGAAGAGAAACATGAATAAAGACCATTGGGCTCACTATTACTCTCTCTGATGGTTTGGCCTGTTTGACAAGCTGCACACAGTGGGGCCAGCCCTCTCTCCCCACCCTGAGGAGATTTTGTTCAAGAGCTGAAACTTGGGACTTATGCAACGACAGAGAGAATGGAAGCCTCAGACAAGAGCTGAAACCAGAGCTAGAGAGAGAGAGAGCTAGAGAGAGAGAGCTAGAGAGAGAGAGAGAGAGAG